>NW_027551780.1:300000-585979 GCF_045843805.1 Urocitellus parryii | reverse complement strand
TCCTGCTTTTGTTCTTAGAGTTCAGAATTCCTGGCTAATTTCATATCAATTCAACTTTCCAGGAGAATTTTCAAACTGTTTGCTTTGGTCCCTTCTTCAATGAAAAGGAAACCATGGTGAAATTTTGGTGGGGTGTTGTTATAGATGAACCTGAGCGAAGCTGTCCTCTTTAAAATGAGGAGTACTATCATCTATACCTAGGGTGTTTAATTCAGTCTTGTATATGCTTATCTGAATTTGTATTTTTTCAAATTCTGAAGATGTACTATTTAAGTATGCTTATATGTGAAATGTGACATTTATGTGACAACTATATAAAGCTGACATGGTGTTTCATAGTATTTGTCAAACTGTATGCAATATGGCAAACAAAATGTGCCTGGTTGCAAGAATTGGTTATTTTCCATAGTTTGTTATTTATCTATTACCAAATGGACATCCTCTGTCACCAGGCCCTGGGTCTCGACTCTGGAGCAGCGTGCTGTGTCCCCATATGGACAGGTGCTGTAGGGTCCACATCTGTTTCTGTGGACCTTCATGATAAACCCACATATTCTTCAACACTGTCTCAATTTTTGTTCAATGTGACTTTATGGTACAGTCCCTCCTTTCTAAAGACGTTGATTGCTTTGTGATGAAGGGACATTTAGATACCTGCTATTTGAAGGGGCTGTTCACGGCTCTTGCCTGCGTTTCTCTTGTTGTCTCTGTTCTCCTTTCTTAGAAGAGTTTGGTTAAAGGTGAGGCAATTGGTTTCTTTCATCTGTCACTTCTCCTTGTTCTCTTTAATGGAGTCATTTGAGGAATAGAATTTTTGTTTTCATATATACAATTTATAAATTTAAAAATATTTTTTCTGTAACTTTGAAAAGGACTTTTTTTCATTCTTTTTTTCCTTTTGTGAAACTGGGGATTGGAACCAGGGTGCCCTATTACTGAACACTATCCTCAGTCCTTTTAAAATTTTTATTTAAAAAATTTATTTTTTTCTTAATTTTTAAAAATTACTACTGCCTATTTATTTTTTAAATTTAGGCAGGGTTTCACTCAGTTGCTAGGATAAGCTTCACAATTGTGATCCCCCTGCCTCAGCATCCAGACCACTGGATATATCAGGTATGTAGCACCAAATGCATCCTATCTCAGTTTCTTTCTTTCTTTCTTTCTTTCTTTCTTTCTTTCTTTCTTTCTTTCTTTCTTTCTTTTCTCTTTCTTTCTTGTTTCTAGATGTTTTTTAGATCATGATTTTTTATGGTTTTTATTATTTTTTTAAATACATGACAACAGTGGAATGCATTACAATCCTTATTTCACATAGAGCACAATTTTTCATATTTCAAATTTTCATGAACTTTGTATGAAGATGTCCATCACATTCCATCATTCTTGCTAATCCCCTGTGCCTTCCCTTTCCCTTCCACCCCTCTGCCCTATTTAGAATTAATCTATTCCTCCCATGCTTCCACTCCCTAACCCAGTATGATTAAGCTTCCTTATATCAGAGAAAACGTTCGGCATTTTTTTTGGGGGGATTGGCTGACTTCACTTAGCATTATCTTCTCCAACTCCATCCATTTACATGCAAGTGCCATGATTTTGTTCTTTTTTAATGATGAGTAATATTCCATTGTGTATATAAGCCACATTTTATTTTATCCATTCATCTACTGAAGGGCATCTAGATTGACTCCATAGTTTAGCTATTGTGAATTGTGCTGCTATAAACATTGACCTGGCTGTGTCCCTGTAGGGTGCTCTTTTTGTTTCTTGGTATAGTCCGAGAAGAGAAAAAGTTGGGTCAAATGGTGGTTCAATTCCCAGATTTCCACAGAATCTCCATACTGATTTCCAAATTGGCTGCACCAATTTACAGTCCCACCAGCAATGTATGAGTGTACCTTTCCCCCACATCCTCGCCGACACTTATTGTTGTTTGTCTTCATAATATCTGCCCTTCTTACTGGAGTGAGATGGTATCTTAGAGTGGTTTTAATTTGAATTTCTATGATTGCTTTAGATGATGAGCATTTTTTTCATATAATTGTTGATTGATTGTATATCCTCTTGAGAAGTGTCTTTTCAGGTCCTCGGCCCATTTATTGATTGGATTATTTTTTGGTGTTAAGACGTTTGAGTTCTCTATATACCCTAGATATTAGTGCTCTATCTGATGTATGAGGGGTAATAAATTGCTCCCAGAAAATAGGCTCTCTATTATATTGTTTTTTTTTAATAAAAATCTTTAGTTTCAATCCATCCCATGTGTTGATTCTTGGTTTTAATTCCTGTGCTATAGGAGTGTTATTAAGGAAACTGTAGCCTAATCCCACATGATGGAGATAAGGCCTACTTTATATTTTATTTGGAGAGTCTCTGGTTTAATTCCTAGATCCTTGATCCATTTTTAGTTAAATTTTATGCATGGTGAGAGAGAGGGATTCAAATTTATTTTGCTGCCTATGGATTTCCAGTTTTCCCAGCAACATTTGTTGAAGACGCTCTCTTTTTTCCAGTGCATATTTTTAGCACCTTTGTCTAATATAAGATAATTGTGGTTTTGTGGGTAGGTCTCTGTGTCCTCTATTCTGTACTATTGGTCTACCAGCCTGTTTTGATGCCAGAACCATGCTGTTTTTGTTACTGTGGCTCTGTAGTATAGTTTAAGGTCTGGTATAGCAATGCCACCTCCCTCCCTTTTCCTTCTAAGGATTGCTTTAGCTATTCTGGGTCTCTTATTTTTCCAGATAAATTTCATGATTGCTTTTCTATTTCTGTGAGGAATGCCATTGGGATTTTGATCAGAATTGCATTAAATCTGTAGAGTGCTTTTGGTAGTAGGGCCATTTTGATAATATTAATTCTGCCTATTCAAGATCAAGTTAAATCTTTCCATTTTCTAAGGTCTTTGATTTCTCTTTAGTGTTTCATAGTTTTCATTGTATAGATCCTTCACCTCTTGTTGATTCCTAAGTATCTTTTTTTGTTGAGGATATTGTGAATGGGGTAATTTTTGTCATTTCTCTCTCAGAGGATTTGTCACTGATATACAGAAATGCCTTTGATTTATGGGTGTTGATTTTATATCATGCTACTTTGCTGAATTCTAGTTCTAGAAGTTTTCTAGTGGAGTTTTTTGAGTCTTCTAGGTACAGAATCATATCATCAGCAAATACCACTAGGTTAGGTTCATCTTTTCCTATACTTATTCTTTAATTTCTTTCATCTGTCTAATTGCTCTGGCCAGTATTTCAAGAACTATATTGAATAGAAGGGGTGAGAGAGGGCATCCCTGTCTTGTTTCCGATGTTAGAGGGAATGCCTTCAGTTTTTCTCCATTTAGAATGATGTTGGCCGGAGGCATGGCATAGATAGCCTTTAAAATGTTGAGATAAGTTCCTGTTATCCCTAGTTTTTCTAGTGTTTTGAACATGAAGGGGTGCTGTATTTTGTCAAATGCTTTTTCTGCATTTGTTGAGATAATCATAAGGTTCTTATCTTTAAATCTACTGATGTGATGAATTACATTTATTCATATCTGTATGTTGAACCAACCTTGCATCCCTGGGATGAATCCCACATCATCGTGATGAACCATCTTTTTGATATGTTTTTGTATTTGATTTGCCAGAATTTTATTCAGAATTTTTGCTTCTGCTTTTTAGAGGTATTTGTCTGAAGTACACTTTCGTTTCAGTGTTTGTCTGATTTTAGCATCAAGGAGATATTTGCCTTACAGAGTGAGTTTGGAAGTGCTCCCTCTTTTTATATTTCATGGAATAATTTGAGGAGTGTTGGTGTTAGTTCTTTTTTGAAGGTCTTGTATCCATTGAGTCCTGGGGTTTATTTATTTATTTTTTGGTCGGTAGGCTTTTGATGGTGTCTTCTATTTCATTGCTTGAAAATGATCTGTTTAACTTACTCAGTTAGTGTAAGTCACATGATTCTAGACATTTGTTGATGACCTCAATATATTCTGTTTTATAGCAGTACAAATTTTCAAAATAATTTCTAATTATCTTCTGTATTTCTCTAGTGATCATGGTGATATTTCCTTTTTCATCATGGATTTTAGTAATTGGAGTATTTCTCTCCTACTCCACAGTAGCATGGATAAGGTTTTATCAAATGTATTTGTTTTTCAAAGAGCCAACTTTTCAATTTGAAATTTTTTAAAAAAATTAATAATATATGTATATAAAGTAGGTTGACATCAATTTGTGTGTTCATACCTGTACTTTGGATAATGATGTCTATTGTATTTTACCATCCTTGCTTATCCCTTTCCCCTCCCTATTCCTTTCACCACACTGCCCTAAATAGAATTCATCTATTCCTACCATGCTCCACCTCCCTACCCCACTATGAGTCAGCCTCCTTATATCAGAGAAAACATTCAGCATTTGTTATTTTGTGTTTGGCTAACTTCACTTAGCATTATCTTCTCCAATGCCATCCATTTACCTGCAAATGCCATGATTTTATTTTCTTTTATTCTGAGTAATATTCCATTGTGTACAAATGCCACGTTTTCTTTATCCATTCATCCCCTGAAGTTCATTTATGTTGGCTCCACAGTTTTACTCTTGTGAATTGTGCTCCAAAAAACATTGTGACTGTGTCCTTGTAGTATGCTGTTTTTAAGTCCTTTAGGTATAGACCAGGGAGTGCGATAGCTGGGTCAAATGGTGGTACCATTACCGGTCACTTTGTCAATTTTTATTTGCTTCTTTTGGTCCAATTTCATTGATCTCAGCTCTGATTTTAATTCTTTTCTGTCCTTTACTGCTTTTGGTGTTAATTGTTTTTCCTAGGTCTTTGAGATGTAATTTTAGGTCATTTATTTCACTTTTTCTTTTAAGGAGTAAACTCCATTCAATGAACTTTCCTGTTAGTAATGCCTTCATAGTGTCCCAGAGATTTTAATATGTTGTATCTGAGTCCTCATTCACCTCTAAGAATTTTTAAATCTCCTCTTTGATGTTTTCTGAAACCCATTGTTCATTCACTAGCATATTATTTAGTCTCCAGGTGTTAGAGTAGCTTCTATTTTTATCATTGATTTCTAATTTCATTCCATTATGATCTGATAGAATGCAGGGTAGTATCTTTACTTTTCTGTATTGCTTAGAGTTCCTTTTTGGCATGACATATGGTGTATTTTAGAGAAGGATCGATTTGCTGCTGAGAAGAAAGTGTATTCGCCTGTTGAAGGATGAAATAGTCTATATATGTCAGTTAAATCTAAGTTGTTGATTGTATTATTGAGTTCTATAGTTTCTCTCTGGATATTGTTTGGAAGATCAATCCAGTGGTAAAAGAGGTGTGTTAAAGTCACCCAGAATTATTGTCTTGTGGTCTACTTGGCCCTTAAACTTGAGAAGATTCTGTTTGAACATAGATGCTCCATTGTTTTGGAGGTGTGTATGTTTATAATTGTTCTGTCTTGTTGGTGTATGGTTCCTTTAAACAGTACGTAGTATCCTTCTTTATGCCTTTTGATTAACTTTCACTTGAAGTCCACATTATTTGATATAAGAATGGAAACCCCTGCTTGCCTCCACAGTATATGTGAGTGGTAGGTTTTTTAATATTTATATTTTGTATAAGGACACAATACCTTTATTATTTAGTTTTATGTGGTGCTGAGGATCGAATACAGGGCCTCACATGTGCTAGGCTAGTGCTCTACCACTGAGCCCCAGCTCCAGCCTGAGTGATATATTTTTTTCCAACCTGTCAACTTTTGTCTGTGGGTGTCTTTTTCTATGAGATGACTCTCTTGGAGTCAGCATATTGTCGGTCTTTTTTAATCCAATCTGCCTGTCTTTTGATTGCTGAATTGGAACTAAACTTTCAGGGTTATTATTGAGACAAGATTTGAATTCCCAGTTATTTTTGTTTATTTTTTGGTATTTAACTAAGTCAGTTTCTCTTTGATAGGTTTTTCCTTTAGAGTGATACTACCTTTTTCTGATGATTTATGGTTGTTCATTTCCTCCTCATGGAATATTTTGCCAAGGGTGTTCTGTAGTGCAGGTTTCTGGTTGTAAATTCTTTTAATTTTGTGTATGATGGAAGGTTTTTATTTTGTCATAAAATAACATCTGAATCAAAAAATAATTGCTGATCAAAATTTAATTTTGCTGGGTATGATTCTTGGTTGGCATCCATTTCTTTCAGAGCTTGGTTTATATTGTTGCAGGATCTTGTAGATTTCAGGGTCTCAGTTCAGAAATCAGAGATCCTGATTCGTTTTCTCCATATGTAATTTGATTCCTTTCTCTTGTTGCTCTTGAAATGCTCTGCTTCTCCTGTATGCTAGGTGTTTTCATTATGATTTGCGTTGGTGTAGACCTGTAGTGATCTTGTTCATTTGGTGTCCTATATGATCCTTGTATTTGATTTCCCAATTCACTCTACATGTTTGGAAATTTTTCTGGTGTTATTTTATTGAATAGATTGTCCATTTCTGTAGTTTAGACCTCTATGCTTTCATCTATCCTAATAGTTGTTAAATTTGGTCTTTTCATATTATCTCACAATTCTTGAATCTTCTGCTGATGGTTTCTTACGATCTTCACTGGGGTCAACTTTATTTTTTCAAGATTATATATTTTGCCTTCAATGTCAGAGGTTCTGTCTTCCAAGTGATCTATTCTGATGGAGATGCTTCCTATTGAGTTCTTTTTTTTTTTTTTTTTTTTTTTAAAGAGAGAGAGAGAGAGAATTTTATTTATTTTTTAGTTCTCGGCGGACACAACATCTTCGTTGGTATGTGGTGCTGAGGATCGAACCCGGGTCGCACGCATGCCAGACGGGCGCGCTACCGCTTGAGCCACATCCCCAGCCCCTCCTATTGAGTTCTTAATTTGGTTTACTGTTTCCTTCATTTCAAGGATCTCTGTTTTGTCTTTTTGTTTTCAAAATCTCTATCACCTTATTGAAGTAATCTTTTGTTTTCTGTATTTGCTTATGTAGCTCTTTATCGAAATGATCCTTTGCTGCCTGTATTTGCACTCATAGGATCTTTTAATTCACAGAAAATTATGTACCTTCTCCCATTTATCCTGCTGTTCTGACCATGGATTCTAATAATGTAGCATCTTTGTTTGGGGCACATTCTTTCTTGATTTCTCATGTTGTTCATGCATCTTTCCTTCAAGCCCTGTGTTTTTAAAATATATAGCCATGTTGGCTTATACGGTCCCCAGTGGGTTTCAATACCTTTCTTTTTAAAAATTTATTTATTTTTTAAATACACAACAATAGTGGAATGCATTACAATTCTTATTACACACATAGAGCAGAATATTTCGTATCTCTGTATAGAAAGTATATTCATGCTGATTTATGCCAATATATATGTACTCATTTCTTTCTGCAATACAACTCTTCATACACATATATATCACAATTTTTCATATCTCTGGTTGTATATAAGGTATGTTGGCACCAATTTGTGTCTTCATACATGTACTTTAGATAATGATGTCATCACATTCCACAATCACTGCTAATCCCCTGCCTCCTCCACTCCCCTCCAACCCCTCTGCCCTATGTAGAATTCATCTATTCCTCCCATGCTCCCCCTCCCTACCACACTATAGTCAGCCCCCTTATATCAGAGAAACCATTCAACATTTATTTTTTTGGGTTTTCCTAACTTCACTTCTCCAATACCATCCATTTACGTGCAATTGCCATGATTTTATTATTGCTGAGTAAAATTGCATTGTGCATATATGCCCCATATTTTTATCCATTCATCCAGTGAAGGGCATCTGGGTTGGCTCCACAGTTTGCTATTCTGCATTGTGCTGCCATAAACATTGACATGGCTGTGACCCTGTAGTATGCTGTTTTCAGGTCCTTTGAGAATAGTCTGAGAAGAGGAATAGTGGCGTCAAATGATGTTTTCGTTTAAAATTTTGAAAGAATCTCTATACAGTTTTCCATGTTATTTTCACCAATTTGCAGTGTATGAGTGTGCCTTTTACTCCCACATCCTTGCCAACACTTGTTGTTTGTCTTTATGATAGCTGCCATTCTGACTGGAGTGAATGATATCTTAGAGTGGTTTTGATTTGCATTTCTCTAATTGCAAGAGATAATGAACTTTAAAAAAAATATTTGTTGATTGATTTTACATAATTTTCTGAAAAGTGTCTGTTCAGGTCCTTGGCCAAATTGTTGATTGGATTATTGGTTTTTTTGGTTGCTTAGCCTTTTGAGTTATTTATATACTAGATATCAGTTCTCTATCTGATGTGTGAGGGGTAAAAATCTACTCCCAGGATGTAGGCTCTCTGTTCACCTCAGTTTTTTTTTTTTTTTTCTGAGAAGAAACGTTTTAGTTTGAATCCATCCCATTTTTAATTCTTGGTTTTAATTCTTGTGCTATAGGCATCTTATTAAGGAAGTTGGGGTGGCCTAGCCCCATGTGATGAAGATTATGGCCTACTTTTTCTTCTCTTAGATGCAGAGCCTCTGGTTTAAATTGTAAGTCCTTGATCCACTTTGAGTTGAGTTTTGTGCATGGTGAGCGATAGGGTTTTAATTTCATTTTTTCTTTAAATTGGATTTCCAGTTTTCAAAGCAACATTTGTTGAAGAGGCTATCTTTTCTCCAATCCATGTTCTTGGCACCTTTGTCTAATGTAAGATAATTGTAATTTTGTGAGTCAGTCTGTGTGTCCTCTATTCTGTACCATTGGTCTCCCGGCCTGTTTTAGTGCCAATACCCTGCTGTTTTTGTTACTATTGCTCTGTAGTATAGTTTATAGTGATACCACCTGCTTTTCTCTCCTTGCTTTTAAGTGCTTTAGCTATTCTGGGATTCTTATTTTTTCCAGATGAATTTCATGATTGCTTTTTCTACTTCTATGAGAAATGTCATTGGGATTTTGATCAGAATTGCATTAAATCAGTGTAGTGCTTTTGGTTGTATGGTCTTTTTGATAATATTAATTCTGCCTATGCAAGACTAAGGTAGATATTTCCATCTTCTAAGGTCTTCTTTGATTTCTTTCTTTAGGGTTCTGTAGGTTTCCTTGTATAGATCTTTCACATCTTTCGTTAAGTTGATTCCCAAGTATCTTATGTTTTCTTTTTTTGAAGTTACTGTAAATGGGGTAGTTTTTCTTATTTTCTTCTTGAGGCTTTGTCACTGACATACAGAAATGCCTTTTTTTAATGTGTGTTAATTTTATATCCTGCTGCTTTGCTGAATTCATTTTTTAGTTAGAGAAATTTTCTGGTGGTGCTTTTGGGGACTTCTAGGTATAGAATTTTATTTTCAGCAAATAGTGCTAATTTAAGTTCTTTTCCTGTAGTTATTTTTTTAATTTGTTTCATCTGTCTAATTGCTCTGGCCAGTGTTTCAAAAAATATGTTGAATAGAAATGGTGAGAGGGTGCACCCCTGTCTTCTTCCAGTTTTTAGAGGGAATGCCTTTAGTTTTTCTCTCTTTTTTATGATGTTGGCCTTATGCTTAATGTAGAGAGCCAGTATGATGTTGAGGTATGTTCCTGTTATCTCAAGATTTTCTAATTTTTTGAACATGAAAGGGTGCTTTATTTGTCAAATGGTTTTTCTGTGTCTCATGACATGATCATATGATTCTTATTTTTAAGTCTATTGATGTGATGAATTACCTTTATTGATTTCTATATGTTGAACCAAAACTGTATTCTTGGACAAACCCCACTTGATCTTGGTGTACGACCTTTTTGATATGTTTTTGTATTTAATTTGGCAGAATTTTATTCAGAATTTTTGCATCTATGTTCATTAGAGATATTGGCCTGTATTTTTCTTTCTTTCATTTGTCCCTGCCTGGTTAGGGATCAGGGTGATACTGGCCTCATTGAATGAGTTTGGAAGTGCTGCTTCTTTCTGTATTTTCTGAAATTAATTGAAGAATATTGGTATTTTGAATTTCTTCTTTAAAGGTCTTGTTTAACTCGGCAGTGTATCCATCTGGGCCAGGGCTTTTCTTGGTTGATAAGCTTCTGATGGCATCTTGTATTTCGTCATTTAATATTGGTCTGTTTAAATTGTGTATGTCTTTCTGATTCAATCTGGGCATATCATATGACTTAAGAAATTTGTAGATGCCTTCAATGTCTTCTATTATATTGGAGTATACATTTTCAAGATAATTTCTAAATATCCTCTCTATTTCTGTAGTGTTGTTGAGATATTGCCTTTTTCATCATGTATGCTGGTAATTTGAATTTTCTCTCTTCTTTTTATTAGCATAGCCAGGGATCTGTCAGAGAACCAGCTTTTTGTCAAGGTTTATTTTGTTTCTTTTAATTCAATATCAATTCTAATTTCAATTATTTCTTGCCTTCTACTGCTTTTGCTGTTGATTTTTTCTTCTAGGTCTTTGAGATGAAGTATGAGATCAATTATTGACTTTTTCTTCTTTTAATGAATTAACTCCATGCAATGAAGTTTCCTGCTAGTACTGCTTTCATAGTGTTCAAGAGATTTTGATATGTTGTGTCTATGTTCTTGTTTACCTCTAAGAGTTTTTTAATCTCCTCCTTGAAGTCTTCTGAAACCCATTGTTCATTCTATTGTACCAAATTGATTCACTCGTTGAACTGCTTATAGAACTTGAAATATTTCAAGTTTTTCTTTTCACAAGGTGGAAGTGTCACTTTACATGTCTCCAAACATTAATATTTTATGAATATTTTACACATTGGGAATGTTTCATGGATGATACTTAAAACTAATTGTATAGGGGATCTAGATCTATCTCATGGATAGAAAGCAGAGGGAATAGGCACCAGACTGTTTTCAAAAGCTTTTTTACCAGTCTTTTTGTCTCCCTTGTGCCAAATCTCCTTATGATAATATCTTTGACAAGTCTGATTTGTATCTGGAATGTCCACCAAATTTCACATTCACTGATGGCTGAAAAGTTAGGAGTTGGGCTTTTATTCAGTGCTTGGGTTATGGTATATATCCTTCACTTCACTATGATATGGAATATATATACTATTTTTGGACTTATGTATTTTCCTCCAAATTCGATAATGTAAAATATCTTATTACATAATTAAAGTCACTCTCCTACATGACGGTCAGTTTTACAAACTCTTAATTCAAATTGAAACCTGAATAATGGTGTGGTCTATGTTCTATTGATCTAACAATTTTTATTTCAGGAGCCATTGACATTCGGGGATGTAGCTATTGATTTCTCTAAGGAGGAATGGGAATGCCTGGATCCTGCTCACCAGAATTTATATAGAGAAGTGATGTTGGAGAACTACAGCAACCTAGTCTTTGTGGGTGAGCATAACTTTCCTTCAAAATCCCTAATTATCTTTATTTAATTTTCTTCCCTTGAAGTATATGTTTTGGGAACTTCTCCACAAGAATGTGTTGCAGATTTATGCTTTCAATAAAGAAGATGGGGTAGTTCTTTGTGCTGACAAGACAATGTTAATGATGTTTATTTTCATCCTTAATGTTTTACTTTGGTGGCATGATATATATCTTTCACATGACATATGGTTGACTTAGAGGAATGCAGTGATGTCAAAACCTGTGGCCCACATATAGCAGAGGACATAGTTGAGGTAGAGGAGGAAGTCTAAATTCAAAAAGATTCATTAAGACATTATCCAGCAGAATATATTTTTGAGAAGCTTTGAATTATTTCTCTTGTTATCAGAGCAAAACCTGTCCTGTGTTTTGTGCTTTAAAATTATGTAGTATCCTGCTTTTCCTCCATACAGTCAATTTAACAACAAAACACTCCTATGAATTTCCTTTTTATTCATATATGGTGCTGAGAATTGAACCCAGGCCCTCACAAATGCTAGACAAGCTCTCTGACACTACTCTAAAACTCCAGCCCTTCTTCCATTATTTTCAGGAAAGTTTTGCACATTTCTGGAGACCTCTAGGTCCACACATTGTAATACATTACTATCATAAGTCAGTTTTTCTAATCTTATTTGTACATTTTTTTTTTCACAAAAATTTCCTTATCAGTGTTCTTTCTGATATGTGTAATGGATTTTTTGTGAAATTATCTGCCATGGAATGAATGTCAAGTTGAACAAAGACTGCTGTTTTGAGAGATGGTGTAAGTTTTATTTGAGTTAGAGGATTTGTAAAATAATACGTCTGTGGATATTTACAATTGGGTTGTTTTTTTCTTTTTTTTAAAATTTTGTACAGTAGTTTTCATGTTATAGACTGGGTTTCTACTTATCAGTTAATTGCTTCACAAACTAAGATATATAGGATTTTTGTTTGTATTACCAATAATATTATATGTGCTTTTGCTTGTATAAATATTAAGCCTCTTTTGTCCATGACTTTTGTATTTTATGTTGATTGGCTTTTTATTCTGCCCATGTACCTATGAATTGAAGTTTTCTCCGTATAAGTGTAATGGGAATTGATGGCAGTGATACTCTCATGCTGAACTACACCCCAAGCTCCTTTTCACTAATATTTGGAGAGAGGTTCTCACTAAGTTATTGAGGATGTCTTGAATTTGCAATTCACTTGCTTCAGACTTCCTAGTAGCTGAGATTAAATGCATGCCCATCATTTGTATATGGATGAGCTTGTTCTTATTTATAGGATAAAGACCACATTATTTTAAATGTAGCTTTGAGAAATGTTGCAATTCTCTTTATCTTTTAATTTTCATTGTAATCAAAACCACAAAATAAAACTTACTGTCTCCAAAATTTTAAATATACATTTCAGTAACATTAATTCAAATTGTTATGCAATATCTCTACAAATTTTACATCCCCCAAAAAAATAAAGAATGCCTAGAAAGCAAGGACTCATTTCTGTCTCCTCACCACAAAACTATTCTCTTTTGTTCAGAAAGCTTTTTTTTTTAGTTTATACATGTCATGTTCATAGAATTCTGCAGTATTCTTTTTGTGACATATCAGTTAACCTAGTATACATACATTTTGTAAAATATATAATTAGAATAAATTCTTTGACTTCAAAGTTCTATAGTTTCTATATTCCAATATGGCTCATCATTCTTTTCAAGGGATATTTGGTTTGTGTCCCCCATGATGGCTCTGTTATATAACAATGTAACAACAATCATGTGCAATGTTTTTAATTTGCTATTGATGTGAGGGCTTATTACCACACTCACTAAGAACTCCATCTACCTGACTCCATGTTTGCATTTACAAATGAATGCTGTAAATTTTAATATATTTTTTTATCAGGGAAATAGTCTTATTTGTATTTTGAGGGATATTCATACAATTTAAAGGATCAATTTCTTTGCTTACAGTTGATTTAGCCATGTATTTTTTCTGTTGGTAAGCAGGAAAACCTTTTTGAACACTCCCCAAATATTCACACGTTTCTATTTTTATCTTTAATGAAACAGAAGAAAGATGGTAGATTTTGAAAATATATTCAGAAGGAGGAAAATCTTTGTGTAACACAATATATTTTTCTCTACTATATTACTCTCCAAAGTAATGTACTCATCTTGGATACTGTGAACACAAAGATGATTAGGAAAATCTTCAAAGTAATTTCTGTGTGTATTTTTATTTGATTTATATATTTCTACAGTAATGATGGACTTGGATTTAATAATCCACTCCCCTGCTGATGTTATTATTTGGTGTAATTTCTTAGATTTGCAAAATATACTCAGCCCAGTCCAGTAAGTAAACATGTTTGTTATTTTTATTTATTACAGCCATGACTTCTCATCATCCTCGAGAAATTTTACCAGAGCTGGGAATAAAAGAGAAAGAGGGAAGATATGGAAAGTGTGACTTTGACTATTTACAGCCAAGAAAACAATGGGAAAATATAGGTGAGAGTAAAGTTCAAAAATTGTATTATAATACACAAAATCAATCAGTAGTCCCTATATATGATAAAAATTTTATGGTCAAAAGACACCAGAAACAATTAATATCTGAAACAAAAATTAAATGTATTCCAATTATTTTGAGGAGTTTTATGTGTCGTTAACAATAAATCCACAGCCATTTTTGAACTGAAAGGCAATGTGGAAAATTTGAAATCTAGTCCATGCATCAGTTTTTAACTTGGCCAATTATAAAAGTAGCTCTGACTTAAAATTCCAGTCAAACATTTGCACAGAAAAGATATTTCTAAATTTGATCCTTTTGGGAGTTTCTTTATAAAATTTCCATTTTTCTGAAACAAGAGATTAATTTCTCCTTGTGCCCAAGTGGACAATATTAAGAATTGTAGAGAAGTTTCTACTTCCCCACTATTTCCCAATGACAATTCTGATACAGATTTCTGGAAAGTGCACTGTATAGATAATGCTAGAAGTAACACAATAAGCCATGTCTCTATATGAGTAATGACCAGTATATTTACATTGGTGATAAAAATTATGACCATAGAGAAATCCTAGTAATTTTCTAAAGAAAATTTACCAAGATGAAAAATGTAGGAAAGTCTTTATTCAGTGATCAAAAACTAGTATTTATTAAAATATTCATAGCCAAGGCAAAACCTGCAAGTGTAAGATATGTGAAAGGACTCTTAACCACAGTGCAGAGCTTGCTTAATACAAGAGAATTTATAGAGAAAGAGAGCCATATAAGTACAGAAGATATTGAGTTTGCAAATGCTTTGATATATTTTTTAAACACAGCAGATACTATGACAGTGATAAATTCTACAAATTTAAAGAATGTGGAAAAACTTTTAGAGAAAAGTTACTACTTGTTAAGTATCAGATGATTTATACTGAAGGAAATACCTGTAAATGTAAAAAGTGTGGGAAAGCCTTAAACAATTTTTCAACTCTTAAAAATATTTATTTGGCACAGAAGACCTACCAATGTGAAGAATGCAATGTACTCAAGAACTTTATTCAACATCACAGTGTTCATTCAGGAGATATGCTATGCAAATGCAAAGAATGTGAAAAATCTTCTAATAAAAGCTCAAATCTTATTTGTCACCTGTGGACACACCCTGTAGTGATGCTGTATATATGTAAACAATTTTGCAAAGGTATCAGTCCAAAACCAATTCTTAAAAATTACCAGAGAATTCATACTGGAGAGAAGCCCTTCAAATGTAAAGTATGTGGCAAAAAGTTTTAATACAAATTCACATCTTGATTGCCACAACAGGATTCATACTGGAGAGAAGCCCTACAAATGTGAAGTGTGTGGCAAGAATTTTAATACAAACTCAAATCTTGATTGCCACAACAGGATTCATACTGGAGAAAATCCCTACAAATGTAAAATGTGTGGCATGAATTTTAATCAAATATCATCACTTACTTAGCACCAGTGAATTCAGACTAGAGAGAAGCCCTACAGCTGTAAAGAATGTGGCAAAGCTTTTAATAGCATCTCACAGCATAATTGGCACAGAAGTATTCATACTTGAGAGAAGCCCTACAAATGTAAAGTGTTTGGCAAAAGTTTTAATACAAACTCACATCTCTATTTCCACAACAGGATTCATACTGGAGAGAAGCCCTACAAATGTAAACTGCATGGCAAGAGTTTCAGTCAAAAATCATCACTTACTCAGCACCAGAGAATCCACACTGGAGAGAATCCCTACAAATGTAAAGAATGTGGCAAAAGTTTTAATCAAAAAATAGTACTTACTCAGCACCTGAGAATCCACACTGGAGAGAAGCCCTACAAGTGTAAAGAGTGTGGCAAGAGTTTTAATCAAAAAATATTACTTACTCATCACCTGAGAATCCACACTAGAGAAGAGCCCTACAAATGTAAAGAATGTGGCAAAGATTTTAATCAACAATCATCACTTACTCAACACCAGAGAACTCATATTAGAGAGAAGTCCTATAAATGTGAAGACTGGCAAAGCTTTTAATATTGAAGATCACATCTTACTAAACATTACAGATGTTATACTGGAGAGAAGTTTTACAATGAAAATATTGCATCAGTTTCTTTAAGGATGAATCAACCCTTTTTTCACAGGTGTTCAACACTATTTCACACCAGAGATATGATAGCACAGAAATTATATCAATGTAAAATAGGTGACAGAGTTTCCAATAGTTGTTCACACCCTACTCAGCACCTCAGAATTCATATGAGTGAGAGGACATGCAGAAAAATTTTTGCAAAACTTTTTGCAATTGATCAAACATTTTTAAAACACTGCAGGATTTATAGCATATAGAAACCCAAAGAATGTGTCCAAGATTCTATTCAAATTTCAGACATTTTTTATTTCTGACCTCATATCTATAGCAAACGTGGAGTAGCATTTGTCCAAAGTATGTACCTTAGATAACAGAAAAATATTTAGAAAATCACCTTGCAAATATAAAGATTGTAGTAAGTTTCTTATCTATAGACCATCCCTTGAAGTATTTGGGATGTAGGAGGAAAAAAAATCATTTAAATGTAGAAAATGTGTAATTGCTTTTGACATTTTTTGAAAATTTTCTTAACATCTTTAGCTGATATTGTAGAAATAAGAAAATACAAGTATAGAATTGTGCATCCCTAAGAGGAAATAATTTTAGTATAAATCAACACTTATTAAAGAGTCTCATTTTTCACAACTGGAGAAATAATGATACTCAGAGTTGATTATTTCAGAAGTCTCTTAAGATTTATATGAAATTTAAAATTTAAATTTTTAAGAGCCTCTTAAACTTAGGGACACTTAATCAGTAAACCACACCCTCAGATTTGTTTTCTATTTTTTATTTACAGATAGGTTTTGCTAAGTTGTTTAGGGCCTCACTAAGTTATGGAGCCTGACTTTGAACTTGCAAATCTTCTCACATCCCTAGGGTCACAGCATGGTCCACCATGCCCGTTTTACAGAGCATTTTTACTTATATTTCATTACAGATGCAATTTGTTACTCAATAAAGTGTGAATTTCTTAATGTAAACCTTGTCATGCATTTAATGATATTATTAGGTCACACATCCCCCACAATTCACTTTGCTAATGGATCAATTCAATAGTAAAACGTTCTATTAGGTAAATAGTGCTAGAAGGTCTCCACTAATTATTTCATATGGTTAATCAAGTATTATTTGGATAATATTATTTATGTAAATTATATGCTCTCTTGTTTGTAATTATGGGAAAATTAAGACAGTTATAGGAAGGACCTAGAAAGACTAAAATAATGCCCAGATATCCCTAGTTTGAATTATGAGTTTAACATTTCACCTTATAGAGTAGCAGTACTCCCTAAGGGATATACAACTCCGGAGAGTTATACAAGCTTCCAATCAGGGAGAGGAGAAAGACTTAAGCGACTAGGTGCCAACGAGCACATTCAGGCAATAAAGGAGTGTTGCTGAAGGGGGAAATAGTCTTAATGTTTCCTGGGGAATCCACATGGTCCATAGGCCCATCTTGACTCTTGGACTGAAGACACCATGCAGTTCCTCATGAATTCAGACTTTCATCACTGAGGAGACTATACTAGCCTGTAGTATAGGAAAATCATCACAATTTGGGACCACTTTTTTAGTTTTGGATACCCAGTAAAAAAGTGTAATTAAACATGTAAAATGATGACTGTAAAAAGAAAAAGACATAATGTAGGAGCATTTATGCCCCATATGTTTATATCATTATATATTTTGATTTTATAGACCCTTTGGTTCTACTTAATAATTTACAATATAATGTTTGTTATACTTATTGGATTATATGATAGATGGCATGTGTCATGTTCTTCCAGAACCTTCTGCAACCCAGTAATTGTAAGATACTGTAAACTAACCATGTCCCTCCTCAGATCTTATAGCTCCAAGAGCCCATGACACCACAGAGAGAGAAACACAATTTTGATTCCAATAAACCTCTAGACTCATATCTACAAGTCCTGTTCAAAAAGTAAAAACACATTATTCTCTTCATATGTGAGTCTCTTGGGTAAACAAAACACTACCCACCAACATTTCATTTAACTTTATTTGGGAAAATAAATATTGAAATATAACGATAAGTTCTAGAAGAATAATATTCACAACATTCTTTATTCCAAAGGGTAAATATCTAGGTTTCATGCTTATCTCCATATTATTTTATGCAGAAAACTGGCTTTGTTTTACATGTGAGAGCTTGAACTGTTTATATGGCCAGGAGGGAAGATTCAGTCCTAGGGGTCTAAGGAAAATACTAAATACCTTCCCTTTTCTTGATTGAATGATGTCTACAGTCCTTGATGAAATAGATAATGAATGCTGATTTCTCAATGCATCTGGCTCCGTGGCTCACTCATTGGAATCCCAATTTATTTAGTCATCTCAAGGCTATCACTCCCTCCTGTAGGATCTGACCTGTTCTTGGGAGGACTTGGGGTTCCTCAGGGGATCACCAGGTCATGCAAGATATTAGAATGAAGTTTTCTTTGTTCTAACTTGTATATATTTGGCCTCACTTTCAATACAATTTAGAACAAGACTTCAGACTCTCACCTGTGGAGAGGATGCTCTGCTCAGCACTTTTCAGTCAGGACCCTGAAAAGCTCTTTGGGACTCCCCAGTACATAGCTTCAGTGGTTGGGTTTTCCTAGTCTGGTAGTACAGTTGCCTGTGTCTGTTACGTTTGCTTTCTCTCTTGCTTTCATAGTATTACTCAAGGAAACACTGTCTTGTGTGAAGAGAGTGTCTTCCTCATCTATTGGATCTGACCTGCAAAGTTGAGCAGCTGCCCACAAACTGAATGTCACAAACACATGTATGTGTTATCTAATCAGGAAGTAGTGTACCTTTCAACTGCATGATTTTTTTTTTGCATGGGGGAGAAAATTGAGAATGCTTTGAGTACACACAGCACTATTAATAGAATAACACTGCTATGTATTGTTTCCTTTCTGCTCAACTTGTTAGTATTGTTCTTATGCTGTTTGTAAAACAAATAGAAAAGAGTTGTAAACCAAAAATTTTGTGATTATAGCTAGTTGTGCAGACTGACTTGGGCAACTCTATTTACCATTGTTGTTTTGTATGGGCTCAAGGTACTCTTTTATACTTTTATTTACCCTTAATGACATTACCATTCATTGAAGAGTTTTTAACTCACAAACTTTCTCGGTATACAAATTATCCCTTGCCACTTTTAAAATTTCTTACTCTTTTTAGTTATACATGATAGTAGAGCAAATTTTGACATATTATACATGGAGTAAAACTCATTTTAGTGAGCATTCCATTCTTGAGGTGTACATGGTGTGGACCTTCCCTGGTGGTGTATTTATATATAAACATTGAAAAGTTGTGTCTGATTCATTCTACTGTCATTTGTACTCCTATTTCCCTTTTCTTCCCTTCAATGCAACTTTGTCTAATCCACTGAATTTCTATTCTCCCCCCCCTTTTTGAGTGTTTTAGCATCTATCTATATCTATATCTATATCTATATCTATATAATGTATTATATGTAATGTCTGTTTCATTCTACTATCATTTCTATCCCCATATTCCCTCCCCTCCCTGCAATCATCTCTACTTAATATAAATAACTATTTTTCCCCAGCCCCATTGTGAATTAGCATATAATTATTGGAGAGAACATTTGGCCTTTGTGTTTCTGTGTGTGGGGGTTTGGGGGCTTATTTCACTTAGCATGATATTCTTTAACTCTATCCTTTTACCACCAAATGGCATAGTTTCATTCATCTCTAAAGCTAAGTAATCTTCCATTGGTGGGGGTAATTATATATATATATATATATATATATATATATATATATATATATATATATATATATATCACACTTTATTTATCCATTCATCTGTTGAAGGAAAAATAGGTTGGTTCTATGGTTTATCTATTGTGAATTGTGCTGCTGTAAACATTGGTGTAGCTGTTTCACTCTAGTATGCTGCTTTGAAGTCCATTGTGTATAGTCCAAAGAGAGGGATAGCTGGGTCAAAAGATGGTTCTATTCTGGTATTTCAAGGTGTCTCCATACTGCTTTCCATGGTGGTTGCACCTATTTGGAGTCAATCTCATGAGCAATGTGTGAGTGTTCCTTTTTCCCCACAACCTCACCAACATTTATTGTTGCCTGTATTATGAATGATTGCCATTCTGACTGAAGTGAGATAAAATCTTAAAGTAATTTTGATTTACATTTTCCTAATTGCTAAATAGGTGGGATGTTTTTTCATATATTTGTTAATGAATTATATTTCTTCTGAGAAGTGTATGTTCAGTTACAGAGTCCATTTGTTTACTGGTTTTTGTTATTGTTGTTTGTGTTAATTTTGAGTTCTTTATATACCCTAGAAATTAGTGCTTTTTCTGAATTACATGTGGTAAAGATTTGTATAAAATCTGTTGGTTCTTTCTTCACATTATTGTTTCTTTTGCTGAGAAGGAGCTTTTTAGTTTGAACCTATCCCCTTGATTTATTCTTGATTTTCACTTTTTGTGCTGTAGGGGTCTTGTTATGGAAGTCAGATTGTGGACCAACATTCACCTCAGATTTTTAAATGGTATCCCAAGTTCATGAATGTTTCAGTTTTATTGTTTCTCTTACTATCTTGCCTTATACATGTACATGTTCTAAAGAGTCATGAAATGATCTAGCTTCACATACATGATTTTCTGATGACTATTATTTTTCAATATGTAGGTGCAGATTACTTAAAATATATATCTACTATTTCAGACTTTAACTAAACCAAATACATGCCTTGTGTAGTAAATGTTCCATCAGTAGAACAACATCAAATCTATAAATGCATGCACATCCACCCCAGAGCTTGGCCCATAACACTGATTCTATACTAGTTTTACAGTTTAGAACTCCATGAAAGTTGTTATAAATGCAAAGCCTTATACTCACTCCCCAAATATTCTCTTTTGGGGGGGTACGATGATGAAGATTGAACTCAGGGGCACTCAACCCCTGAGCCACATACCTATCCCTATTTTATGTACAGATAGGATCTCACTGATCTGCTTAGTAAATTTTTTTTTTCACTGAGGATGGCTCTGAACTCATGATTCTCCTTCCTCAGCCTTCCAAGCTGCTAAGATTACAGGCAAATACCACCATGCCTAGCTCCACAGAGAGCCTTCTTTAACTGGTTGGAACCCACTTGTTCAGTATTTTTGGCCTAATCCTCACAATTAGCGATGAAATTATTTTCCTCTCTATGAAAAATCAGAGGTACAAAGAGATTGGACTCAACAACACCTAATTACACAGCATGTCCACATTACAACAAAGGTGTGGTCTGCAATTCTCCACCTCTCCAAAGAGCTCTTCTTGGCTCCACCATGTTGGGAGTACTGGCCAACTCACTGCCATGGCTCATTCAGAAGCCTCCAAGGAAGTGAGTGTATATGAGGGACAGTATTCCAATGGCACGTTGGTGATTAATGGGCTGTGCCAGGGAGTAAGGCAGAGCCCATTCACCAAAGGCACAAAACTTTCATGTGGCTGGTCCAGGATGGGGGCTGCATGAGGGGATACTTTTCCTCCACCCTTGAAGTGTCTTTCCTAACTGTTCATATGCTGAAATACTTGTTCATTGACTGGCACACATTTCCTGTTTTATGTTTCCCTCTCATGTGGCTTTGGAGGTCTCATGCTTTGGCAATTATTGTGACTTTCTTCTTCAGTTTTCCAACCTCCCTCATTTCATCCATGTGGAATTTGTGTCTGTGGATATTAGTTTTCATTTTAGTCCAAGTTTGAAATTACCTCTAGAAAAAACGAATGTTTCATTCATTAGCATGCCTGTACTAACCCTTCACATGTTGATAATGGCAGTTATGAAGAACTATCTTCTGATTTCTACAACTGGAACATAAGTGGGTCTGCTTGAAATGACTGTCCTTTCTTTTGACTCCACATAACGGGGATCCTTTTTTAATATAGCACTTTAATCCTTTTATGTATATTTATATACAGTACCCAGGATACTGAGCCTACTTTTTACATGGTTTTCTCTGAGAGAAGGTGGAGATGATCATGTAGGTTTCTTAGAGTGGACTCCAGCTCAGACTCTGCCTCAGCTCTGACTAGCTTCCATCTGCCTGTGATTTCTACAACATGTGACCTATAGGTCTTCCTCTTCTTTTCTTAATTTTAATATTTCACTTAGAGCTTGAGCCACAGGACTGTCACTTTGGAAAGGATGACATATCAAACCATCACTACCCCCAAGAAAGCGTGCTCCATGTGCAAACTAGGAAAGAGGGGCCCATCACACACTTCAGGGCTTCAGGCAAAATATGGGTGCACCAGGAGTCCCTCACATCAAAGTAGAGGCATTATAAGTTGTGGGACAGGGTTGGACTAAATTTATTTTAGGACCAGAATTAGAGTAATTTAAATTTCCTTATCAACATGAGAAAATGATCTCAATCAAGTTCCTTTTCCAGATGAGTCCAGAAAACTTTAAGAGTTTGAAGCCCAGATCTCTTGGATTGCTGTTATCCATCAGAGAAGACAATAAAATGGAGAGAGATGACATGTCCCACTGGGGCACCAACAGTTCTGTGTTCTCCAGTGGAAACTTCGTACCTTTCTACACACATTAAAATTACAAATCTGCAGAGAGAGAACTTAAAAACATCCTTTCCATAAAACTTACATGTGTTTGTGCTCTGCTCAGCTTATTCAGGTGACAAAGTACCTCTGTGTCCTCAGAAGCAGAGTTAGTGTGGATTCTAAAAAGGGCATTGGAGGAGGAAATTTAATCTACTAGTGAGCTTTTCCAGTAGCTTCTTTGCTTTTCAAAGAAGCAAACATCTTCAGAAGACAATATCCTCATTGCACCATATAGAACATGGTCCTCTGGGCTTATTAGAACTGTTGGATCCCAGAGGATCATGTTCTGTGTGGTGTAATGAGGATATTGTCTTCTAAAGATGTTTGCTTCTTTGAGATCCTGCTAAAATGAGTCAATTTTTCTTATAGGGAATGTCAGTTTTACTTCTTCATTTTTCAATTTAATAACTTCATGGGACATAACTTATATATGGTATGTCATGTAGAGATTTTAAACACTACTAATTTGTACACTTATTACCAGGGAATTAATAAGTTTTAATATTTTGATTGATAATCTTGCTTTGTTCATTTTCATAACTCATAGAACAATTATGGTTTGAGTAATTGTACATTTTGAAATCTTTAGAGGTAAATGAGGTTCTATGTTCAAAACCTCATTTTATAGAATGGAATCTCACATGGTTAAGAATTTTCAGTTGGTAAGTGTCAAACAAGGGACCGTGATCAGAAGGAAATACATTAAATATTTTAGAAAATCAAATAAATGTGCTGGTAAGTTCCAATTCATGGTACCAAATTATAGGCTTGTGAATATAACTCACAAAGAACCCTGAGGCCATTTGGATGCAGTCAGGGGAAAGAAAACCTCCAAAGAGCAGATCCTGAATCAGCAGAGGCCATGAGTGACCTCAGCCAAGACTTGCTTTTGGTTTTGGGTACCAGGGATTTAACTCAGGGCCACTCGAATCCCGAGCCCCATCCCCGACACTTTTTGTGTTTTATTTAGAGACAGAGTCTTGCTGAGTTACTTGGGGCCTCGCTAAACTGCTGAGGTGGGCCTCTAACTTGCGGTCCTCCTGCCTCAGCCTCCCAAGCTACTGGAATTACAGATGGTGGAGCCAGGCTCTGAAGAACTTTCTGATTCCTTGGGGCTGAAGAAGATAGACAGGTTCATAGAAGGAAAGAAAGCAAAATAGATATCAAAGAACACCAAACCTCTGCAATGAGGAGAACTTCTGAACTGAAAACCATCCGAGAGGGCTGGAGTGGAGCCAGATACCAACTCAGGAGGTGGAGAAGGATTTTGGAAATTGGTCCCTTGACAATTGGATGGGAGGGGAATCAGGTGTTCAAATACTTACGAGGCTGGTGGCATAGCCTTGCTCCTTTGGGATTTTTGCAAAAGTGGTTTCGTTGGCAGGAAGCCCGCCTGAGCCTGCATTCTAGTAGAGGACCAGGTACTCATCGTTGTCCATTCCTGCGGATCCCACAGCAGAGCAAGGTTCATGTTCCCTTGGCCAGGAACAGGTCTTAGCAAAGGGATTCTGGGCACCAGGGGACAGTGGGCAAGAATCTGGCTGTCAGCACTTGGGGAAGGTGAGGAGGTGGTGCTCTGGGTAGGGAGTGGGTGCAGATCAGAGAGGTTGTTGAATGTGCTATTGTGCATAGCATGACCCCACCACTGAGCATCATCTGCCCCAATGTCAGCTGCATAAGTTGGACACACCTTGCCTATCATGAGAACCAACCCAGTATATCTATCTATCTATCTATCTATCTATCTATCTATCTATCTATCTATCTATCTATCATTACCTATCATCCAGGTACCATTATGTTGCCTATATCCCCTTTCTATGCACACATCATTTATCTGTCACCTGTATGTGCATTATGCATCTTTCACCTCTATATACCTCTATCACCCATCATTAGCTATCACCTGTTCCTCTATTATCTATTGACAGGATTGCTATCAATTGAGCATCATTAATCCATCTTCCTTCATTGATGGTATCACCATCATCATCTATGGAGCATTGTATCTCACCTGTCAATCACCGTATTTCTGCTTCTCATCCACCAATGATGGTGGTCATCCCGTCCCAGAAGGCTCCCTCTGCACAGCCTACCAAGGGCACCTACCTGGCAATTTGATGAGACAAGAGCTGGTACGTGGAAAATATCAGAAGGAAAAGAACATTTCTCCTGTACCAGATGTGCACAGACATTTGTGTTGGGTGTTTTTTCCCTGAGCAATTTTTTTCTCTGAGTATCAGCAGGATTCCCTCAGAACCTGCAGCATGCTGTGTGTCCCAAATCAGCTAGGGACGATCTAGACCTCAGGAAGAGGTGTGTGGTTATCTGTGACTCCCATTTGATTAACCCAGGGGTATCTAACCCCTGAGCCCCCTCTGTAGCCCTATTTTGCATTTTACTTAGAGACAGGGTCTCACTGAGTTGCTTAGGGCCTCCTTTTGGCTTAGGCTGGCTTTGAACTCGTGATCCTCCTGCCTCAGCCTCCCAACCGCTGAGATGACAGGCGTGTGCCACCATGCCCAGTATTGTGCGTGGGTTTCAACACCCACGGGGGCTGAGGGTCCTGAGGGGTGAGGGCATACGAGGTCCTTTTCGGAGCACACACTGCAGGAAGGTAACAGGAGGGCACATTACCTTTCAATTTCCCAGTATCTGCGGGATCACTACCCAGCTAGAGTGGCAATGGGGTCCAGGCTGCAGCCGGGAGCTGCTGTCCAGGGTCCCCGCGACAGTCACCTGATCGGAGTGGCTCTGCTCGGGGTGCAGAGCAGGGGGCCGCCAGGTGCTGGGTGAGTCTCATGCCCTCCTCCACCAGCCGGTCGATATTGGGGGTCCTGAGAAAATCAGATGAATGTCCCTTAGGAAAGGGCTGGGAATGCTCTGGGCCTCAGACGAGGCCTGCATGGCACTTCCCAGGGCTGCGTGGCACCTGTCTTAGTGCGCCCACTTCTCTGAGTTTGCAAAGGACAAATGAGGCTCACCATGGGCGATTCCTCCTACAACCCTCCCCCTACCTCAGCTATTGCCAAAGCTACAAAGGGCACCCCAGATTTTGAATTTTGGCTTTGGCCTGGGGGGCTGGCAAAGAGACACCTTGCCCGTTTCAATTTCTGGAGGTCATGAATGACAGATGTTGCACAGTGAGTATAAACACGGGCTGCAAGAGACGCTTTTGTCCAGCTGGGGAATGACGTGGGTTCTGAGCCCAGGCAGTCTGGGCTCAGCCAGGACCTTAGTTGGTTTCGGGGTACAAAATGCACATCTGCGTGGTGACATTCTCCTCTTAGGGTGGGTTATGGGGGACCCCTTGTCACAATAACTCTGTGGTTACATCGCAGGGCTTCTTAGAGGAAGATGGACCCCAACAAAATTACATTTGAGGGAAGAGATGACCGATGTCACACACAAAGGCAAAGTTTTTGGCTTTTTCTTATTTATTTTGGGAGGGGTATGCAACCCAGGGGACTTGTATGCTTTAAATATCCCATCAGCATCCACGAAGAGTGCACCCTGAGTTTCCTACCAGGTTTCTCAGGTGCAAAATTCAAAGAGAAGATGAAACACTTCACCTAAGAGCTTTTGCAGTCAGACGTGCAAAAATAGATTGAGAATCTCACTGTAGATACGAATCCCAAAGCAGTGACCCAGCCCTAGAGCTCAAGGAATTCCCCACGGACTGTCAGATGACAGGTGCTACTCTCTTCCCTTCTCCCTTGGAGGAGGCTGCATCTGGTGGGAGCTAAGCTATCAAAGCTCAGACCTTGTTCTTCATGCGCCTAAAGCTGACCACTCAGTGATCTCCCACAAGAAAAGTTTTGCTCCCCTGAGGACAACTGGAAAAGTACAGAGACACTGGAGGTGTCCCACTTTGGGATGTGGTGCTATTGGTGAGCAGCAGGTGGAGACCAGAAATGTTGGTCAACATCCTACAATGCACAGGATGGGTCCATCACACAGAGTGAACTGGGCCAGTGTACCAGTAGGACCAAGGCTAAAGAATCTTGTGAGTCCTTCCATCCATCCATCCACTCACCCACCCCCCCCATTCATCCACCATTCAACCATCCATCCATACATACATACATTCATCCATTCATCCATTTGCCCATCCACACACCCATTTGCCTGCCCATCCACTCACCCACCAATCCATCCACCCACCAAGCCACCCATCCATCCATCCATCCATCCACTCCTCCACCGATCTATCTTTCCATCAACCCACCCACCTATCCACCCATCCACCCATCCACCCATCTATCCATCCACCCACCCACCCACCATCCACCCATCCACCCATCTATCCATCTATCCATCCACCCATCTATCCATCCATCCATCCATCCAGGCAATCATCTATTCATCTACCCATCTATCCATCCACCCACCCACCCACCATCCACCCATCTATCCATCCATTTATCCACCCACCCATCCATCTATCCATCCACCGGATGGGCAGATAGACAAATGGATGATGCCTGGATGAAAACATGGACAGATGGGTGGGTGGAGGAATGGCTCGTTCATAAATGGATACCTAAGATTCAGGCTGATGGATTTGGGGTAAAATTCTAGTGATTTGCTAACCCTGAGAATAAAGGACTCAGAACTGAGTACAAATTTAGAAGCCTGTGTGTAACCCTCTACCCAGTTTAGCCAAAATAAGAAAATACCCCACACTCTCTAAGATCCTCCGGCCTCCAAAGACCCCCATTCAGACCTTCTCCTGGCCACCATTTTGGCTCTGGCTCCCCCACAGCCCACTAAGACATGCGTTTTGCCCTAGTCTCCAGTCCTACTGGGGATCAGGGTTTCTGTGAACACAGGATATGCGAGTATCTTTTGGACTCACTGCTTTCAAATCCTTTGGGTCTGAACCCAGCGGTGGCATTGCTGGGTCATATTGTGATTCAAACTTAAGCTTTTCAGGGGCCACTATATTGTTCTGCCAGGGGCCACCTGGAGCCCCAGGAGCTGGAGAGGCAGGAGGAGCCTCCCTGGAGCCCATGGATGGAGCTCAGCCTGGGACTCTGGTCTCAGCCTCTGCCCTCCAGGGCTGGGGGAGGTGTGGTGGTGCCTGGATTACATTTAAGTCTCTGTGTTTTTGGTTATTTATTACAGCAGCCCCATAAAAACCCTCCTCAAGTCGTTTGAGAGGGCTAAGACCCTATTTTTACTGTTGGAAAATAGTCATTTTTGGTGCTGAGTTCTGCAGCACTAAGAAATTTCATTTGCACTGGTCGATTTTAAGTGAATTATTCCACGAAACTGCACACAAGGCAGCACCCCAACACCAAAACCGCACTCTACCTCAGTGTAAGGTTCCCATCGCAACCAACATCCCCGATGCCCAGAGCATCTGCAGGATGTTTGGCTTGGAGGCGTTCTGTGATTTCTGCTCACAGGTCTGCAGAAGCCAACATACAAGGAGGAGAAGCAGGGTGGAGTCCCTGCAGAAGAAATAAATGTACAGGATTTGGCATGCAAAGTTTACACCATGCATATGTAGATGTCAGGGGTCTGGTGAGGGATTGAACCGAACTCCTATGATGCCAACTGAGCCCCAAGAAAATTATCCAGTTGTGGGAAGCCTCTGGTTTTACAGGGAATCCAGCAGCCCAAGAAAACCAGGGTGGAGTCCCTACTGCTAATGGCCAATCAAGACCAAAGCTGAGAGAGGCCCATTTTCCCCCCTGAACCCAAACTGGAGATTTTCAGCAAGCAATCAGACACTGAGCCCTCCTAATAAGAAAGTTCCCACCACTTTAACCCCATGCAAACAGCAGAGGTCCCCTCTTTATCCTCTGGGGACACATTCCAAAAATCTCAGAGGATGTTGAAAGTTCAGTTAGTACCTAACCCTATATAGACTATACTTTTCCAGTATATATAGATGCCTGTCGTAATGTATAATTTATAATCTAGGCAGGGCACTAGCAGGACCAGACTCACAGGGACACTAGGATTTTAAACCACAGATGGGGGATTCAAAGCAACCCCAGAGACGCAGTGCAGCCAGCAGAGAAGAGAGTCCCTGAGCCTCTGAACAGGGGGCCAGGCGTCCCACCCGCTCCAGCGACTACTAGGAGCTTCCCTGAAGGGTCCATGGAGCCCAGGACCCAGAGGGACTCAGCTATCCAGGACTCGCTGGGGGTGGGGCAACCCGGGAGAGCAGGTGGGCGGAGTCACTGTGACGTCACAATGTGGGGGGAGGAAAGGGGAGGGGGCTGCCATAGATCTTGTGCACCCTGGGGCTGGGGGACTGGAGGCCGGTCCCACTGCTGGAAGATCGGGCCGCGCGAGGGCGCAGTGGGCAGACTGGAAGACCCAGAGCGGGACTGGCGTGTCCTAGCGCTGGGGGAGTGGGGGGGGGGCAGCTGTGGCGGGGGGAG
Organism: Urocitellus parryii; assembly: GCF_045843805.1. Lineage (NCBI taxonomy): Eukaryota > Metazoa > Chordata > Mammalia > Rodentia > Sciuridae > Urocitellus > Urocitellus parryii. The sequence continues at coordinate 557,028 of NW_027551780.1, read as the reverse complement.
GGAATGAGGGAAAATCAAGGGTCCGCACCCTGCGGTTTTAGCGGGCGGTGGGGGAGGGTCATAAGGCAGTGCACAACTGCGCTGGGGCGGGATGGGGGACTTGGGGGCCAGGAGCAGGGCGGGGCGTGTCCTAGAGTGGGGGTGTGGGCGTGCTGGGGGTGGGCCAGGGACGGGCCTGAGTGTTGGGCACCCCGGAGCTGGGGCTCCGAGGGGGACGAGCCCAGGAGCTGGATGGGGCCTTCCTAGGGGGACACAGGGTGGAGGGCGGTGCAAGGGCATGTTCTAAAGTGCCCAATGGACTGCAGGGGGCGGAGCAAGGGGCGTGTCTTAGAGGGGGATGTGCTGGGGGTGGAGCAAGGGGCGTGCCTCAGTGTGAGCGGGCAACACATAGCTGAGGCTGGGAGGGGACGTGCCCAGGAGCCCACCAGGGCCTGTCTAGGGAGAGACTAGGCCTTAAGGTGGGGTGGCGCATGGGGTGTGCCCTAGGATGGGGTACTGGACGTGCTGGGGGCGGGCCTTAGTGTTGGGCACCGCGGAGCTGCCTCAGGGTGGACACTTGGTCCCAGGAGCGAAGTGGGGAGTGACTTAGGAGGGGAAGGGGCGGCGCAGGGGTCCAGTGGCGGCCTTAGTGTTGGAGGCACCCTCAGTGCTGGGGGGAGGGGAGAGAGGCCCTGGAGCGGGACAGCAGTGGCTTAGACTGTTCCTGGGGACTCCCCAGCAGCATCAGGGTGGGGGCGCGGGGTGTGCGGTGGGGGGGACTCAAGCCGAGCCCCAAGTCGGGACCAGGTGGTATTCGGGGAGTGATAGGGCGAGATGGCCATCTGGGGAGGGGACCTGACAGGAGTCTCAGCCAGGGTCAAGTCCGTGTTGGGGGAGGGACAGGATTTTGTCTTAGAGTGACAGGCCATGGCTGGGGGTGGGGACCAGGACGGGACACTGAAGACTACGAATTTATTGGGGAGACACGGGCATCCGGCTGCGTGTCTTAAAAAATGTGTATGTGGAGGGTGTCACACCCGTGTCAGGATGGGGCAGGGGACATGCCTTATAGAGATTGTGGGACTTGGCCCTCGGGAGGGGTCCCGGCTCCGAATGGGAGGGGGCAGAGCGGGTCTTAGTGGGGAGACACTGCAGCGCATCTGTGCCGACCTGCTGTGGGGGACACAGGCCATGAAGGGGCAGGGAGCGGGTCTTGGAGGGGTTCCGAGGCCCAAGGGTCTCAGCGTGGGGCGATGTGTCATCCCCTATGACCCGGGAGCAGCCCCGCCTTAGTCGCAGGCGCAGTTTCCGCGGCTCAACCAGGGCCCCGCCTCCTGCTGGGCCTGCGCCCCCCGTCCTGCCCCGCCCCCCACCTCCTTCTGCGCCCCACCCCAGCGCTGCTCTCTGGGCCTCGCAGAGAATGCGCCTGGGGCTGGGTTTTGGTGACTCGCCATTTCGGAGCACCTCGGCTTCCTTCCCAGGGTCTCGCGCTCTTCCCCTCCCCAGGGGTCCCGAGTACCTGGCGGTGGCCTAGGCACGTACCCTGGGCCTGAGAGCGCACCTCTGCGTGGATCCCATGGCTGTGCGCTGGCACCAGGGAAGGACCTTGACCCCAGATCTGGGCGCGATCCTGCCTGGGCTGGTGTCTCCGCCCACCGGGCTGCTGGGCGCGCTCCTGGACCCTGGTGGCTCACTTCCTCTGATTAACCTCCCAACTCTGGGCCTGGGGAGTGGCGCCTGGAAACAGATTCTCCAGGGTCCCCACCTCCTGGTGAAGCTGGGGCTTCTGGAGCTGCTTATTCTGGATGGGGCACAAGCAGGATGACTCCCAAGGCAGCCAGGGCAGCTTAGGGAACACCCCCCCCCCCTTTTTTTTTTATTCCTTCCAAGGATCTTGGGACAGCCCCACCTCCCCTCATAGAATTGGTGGGAATTCAGCTCCACCAGGTTCCCCATTTGGAATCTCCAGGGTGCTGGACTCTTGCTCCTTTGTGCACGCAGGGCCTGGGGAGAAGCCAGAATTAAACCAGTCAGTCTAGACAGGGAAAAGGGGCAAGGCTAATTTTGACAAGTCTGGCAAGTTGGAGACTGTTCCCTGAGGGATTGGAATGTCAATTCCTTCAGTGCCCTTCCTCCACCCTTATCCAGAACCAGCCCTTGAGCCAATCTGCTAAGATAGCTTGTCCCAGGAATTGCCCCTCCCTACTGGGAGCTACAAGGTTTTTGATTAATGTGTTCTTAGCTGCTCCATCCTGTCCTTCCCCCTTCAGCTCATCTCCTTCCCTCCTTTTGACCAGCTCAGGAGCATCCCTGGCCCTACCAAGCTCTTAATGCTTAAGTGAAGTTAGTGCAGTTGCCAGTCTTCAAGATTGGGGTGAAGGGCTTCCTGGCCTAGGCAGCTCTCAATCACCTGTTCAGTACAGGGCAGACATGTTGGGTTCTGCTGAAGCTACTTCCCAGTTCTTTTTTTTTTTTTATATTATTATTAAATTTATCTTTTTTTTTTTCCCTGGGGTTTTTCACAATCAGGAGTTGGTGAAGGGGTTCCTATCATCCGTTGTCTGACAGGGTCACAGTGTGGGGGATGCTGTGGCAGGGCCACACCATCTGGAAACCGAAAACATGGGGAATGTTAAGTGTTTGGTTTATGATCCTCCTGATATGGAGAACAGGGCATCCGTCAATCAATAATAAAAGTATGTGTTCCCTGAGAATGCAGGAAAATTCCCAGAATGAGACCAAGGATACAATTGAGACAGGCCCAAAGGTGTGTTTCAATCACTCTCAGGATACAAACAATAGTGTTATTCCTTAAGAAACTCATAGGGGAAAGATTACCAATCAAAGTTCCCGAGAAAAGCCTAATCCACAAGAAATGTATATCCCAGGGTTAACAATGTACACTAATGTCCCCCTCCCTTCCAAAGCCACAACCTCTACAATAGACTAGTTACAAAAAAAAAACAACAAGGACCACCCTACATAACTGGCTTAATTAAAGGAAGATTATAGTATTCCCCTCGAGGGCAAGAGGCAGGAAGTCGTGATGAAAGTGGAAAACACATAGTTAATATTAATGGCAAATGGGTTGAGGTGCAGAACCTGCCCTTTAGTTAAAAGATTATAAAGACATGAGATTTGGTGGGCTTTGACCAAGGATCAAGGAAACTTTAAGAAAACAGTTAAATAGGTCATATATAAAAAAAGGAAATTACTTTGGAAATTAAACATAGAATAATGTAAAATTAATATAGATACATTTTAGAGTCACTTCGGAATAATAGGCTTTCACTATTTTAAGTGTGTTTCACTATTAGAAGTGTGTTTTACTGGGACTTTAGATTAAAAGTAAGAAAGCTTACTAAAGATTATAGGTGTGCTTTAAAGTTAAAGGTTAATGAGGTAATTATACGTATGATTTAAAGTTAAAAGTTAATAATAGACCAGGAGACATGTAGTCGAATTGTGTAGTATAGCGTTATGGGCCAGGTTATATGGGCAATGACCAAACAGACTCCATTTTACCCTGAGACTTCATATCATGTAAGAAATGCTTCTCCCATGCTCAGGCTTGGGTCTATCCCTTGCAGAGACAGTTATAGGTCCTGTAGGGAGCTGTCCCTGGCTGGCCAGCTAAATTCTGTCCATCTGGACACAACTTATGGGACTTGGTGTGTTTTCTGAGTGTCCTGCCCCACCATAGTGTGCACCTAGTGATTAAGGTGAAAATGTAAAAGCTTAATCCTGATTGGCAAAGGTTAGAGGAAAATATTCTAAACCATGTCCTCAATATATCTTAGGTAATCAATATGTCAGAAAAGATTGTGATTCTTGAAAAGTATGGACATCAAATAAGTTTTGGGCTTTGAGACTATTTATTAACTACCTGGGAAGATATCTACAAAAATGATATAAAAATAAAGGCCTTTCTAAGGGCAGCAGATTCCTTTTGAAGGCTGCTCAGAACTTGCAACCTGCACTCCTTTAGCACCACATAAAATAAATAAAAATTAAATAAAGGTATTGTGTCCAACTACACCTAAAAAATTAAAAAAAAATAAAAATAGGAACAGAGTAATACTGAGACAATCTCAGTGAGTATGTTTGTTTCTCTGTGCACCATATCGCCCCTTGACCTGTCTTGAAAACATTTCAATATCTTCCTGAACCTCACTCCTCAACCTGGACCCAGGGCTGTTTTGCGTCAAGGATGAGGCCTCCTTGGTCCAGGTCCCAGAGACACCCTCATGAATACAAGCAAATCATTGGCTTCAGCCCACAGGTGAAGGGAGACTGTCCCAAGTCTCCGCGGAGTTTCCTACAATGTGAGGAAGAAGAGGAGCAAGGAAGAGGTACATGTGCTTGAAAAAGAGTCAAGAAGTTTAAAAAAACCCAGAAAGTGACTTGTTCATTGGACACGGGTTAGCAAGGCAGTGAGATTTGAGGGTGGGGGTAATTAAACATATTTAAGCCATTGAAATGTTTATATCATTCTTCATGTGGGAGAAGAAACGTTTTCTTCAGAAATAGGTCTGAAGTGGAATTTGAGGACAAGTGGTTAAATTTTTAGTCACAGCACTCAGCAGAAATCCTGGGAAACATAGAAAATAGGAAGAGTTTGCAGCCTATTCACAAATACACCCTGTGACTGGGCAGAGAGAGGCAGTGCTTTGATGGACAGCTAAACTCCCAGAGTCCAAGTTCACATTCAGGATATGACTCCTATTTCCTACTTGGATTCTGAATTCTTTTCTTTCTGTTATTTGGTTTTCTACATTTAATTTGCTAGGAGTGATGATTGATTCAAGACTCACATTCTAATCTTAACTGCTTTCTGCTTGCTCAATGACCATCTGTGCATCTTCATGATTTCATTTAAATATTTGGGAATTCTATAATTGTTTTGTAAAAGTCACATAAGTTTTTATAAATATATTTTTTAAATTTCCAAAAAAGTAAAAGAAAACAGTACACCACAAATTGACATAAGGATTCAGTGTATTCTCCAAACTTGGAGAGAAATTGACAAGTTCCGTAAAACCCACATCAATTTGTGAAGAAAACCAAAACTATGACCCACTCTTTCAAATACATGACAAAACTCTGTGGTTCAGCACAGTGACATCAGTTCTTACTGAAAAACTACAGTGAACAAAGCACAAAGTTCTAGCCTGAGATTGGATTCTTATAAACCTCTGGGAGTATTTGAAGATGGAATGATCCACACAACTGTGAACAATTCATTACAGTAAATGGACTAAGAACTTCAATGAGGATAGAAGTGTTTCTAAAATGATTCTCGAAAATTCAAAAGTTGTCCTGCAGAATGATGAAGCTGCATCCCCAGCACCAGTCACACACTAAACATAGAGTCATCCATGGTTAACAAATATATGAAAAAAAGTTCAATATCTCTAGCAATTAGATAAATGCAAGTTAAAACTATTCCCTCTCACTCCAGTCAGGAGGGCAATTCTCAGGAATACACGTATCATTAAATCTTGGCGAGTAGGTAGGGAAAAGGTTCACTCACCCATTGTTGGTGGGACTGCAGATTGGTGCAATCACTCTGGAAAGCAGTATGAAGATTCCTTAGAAAACTTGAAATGGAACCACCATTTGAGCCAGCTATGCCACTTCTCGATTTATATCCAAAGGACTTAAAAATCAGCACACGACAGTGACTCAGCCACAAAAATGTTTCTAGCAACTCAATTCACAATAGCTCAACTATGCAATCATCCTAGTTGCCCTTCAACAGATGAATGGATAAAGAAAATGTGATACACACACACACACACACACACACACACACACGGAGGTTGAGGAGGGAAAAAATAAGTCTATTGGATTAGATAAGGGGAAATTATGGGAAGTGAGGGGGACGGTATAGGAAAGAGTAAACTGAATGGGACATATTTTTTATGTTCATATATAACTACAGACCAGGGTAACTCCACATCATGTACAACTAAAAGACTGGGATCCTAATCAGAATAAGTTACACTGTATGTATGTATAATGTGTCAAAATATACTCTAGTGTCATGGAACACACAGAAATGCAAATACTGAAATTACTCGAATTATCAGGGCGAAAAACAAGAGGGAATTTTTGTGATCTTGAGAGAGGAAAGATGTCTTAGAATTAGACTGAAGGTACAATCATGAACCACTTTTAAACATTTTTTATTTTATTTTCTTGGTATGGAGGATTAAACCTATTGGCACTTAACCACTGATCCACATGCCCAGCTCTTCTTTATATTTTATTTAGAGACAGGGTCTCACACTGAGTTGCTTAAGGCCTCACTAAGTTGCCAAGGCTGGTTTTAAACTCGCAATCCTCCTGCGCCAGCCTCCTGAGCTGCTGGGATGACAGGCATGAACCACTACACCAGCAAGAACAGAAAATTTGATAAAAAGCACCTCATCAAATGGATAAGAATTTTCTCTTCAAACACCATAAAGAATGTGAAAACAGTCTCTAGATTGAAGCATTCCAAAATCTATGCATACATCAGTATAACATGATTTTACTAAAGAATGTTTTCCAAAGGTTATTGATATGCTCTGTGCAAATACCCCCATCTCTGAAATCTGGGGGATCTTAGAGTAGGTCTCCACTTGCTGCTCAGGTGACACAATCTGAGGCTAACAGGGACCCTAAGAACTCTGCAGCCATGTGTTCCTGCAAGAGCCCGGCAGGGGGCGCCCTTCCCACACACTTCACCCTTCTCCTGCAGGATTTTTTAGTTGGAGGAGGAATGATGGGGTCTGACTCTCATTTATACTTTCCCTGCAAGTGAGGATACAGAACAACTCCAAAGCTGAAACCAAGCCTCTTGTGGACAAGACATCAGGAAGCTAGACTCAGCCCCCTGAAACCTGACCCCTGGCCTCATTTGAATGGCTTCTCCTCAATAAAAGGGTTCAGCCTGTGTGTGTGTGTGTGTGTGTGTGTGTGTGTATTTTCTGAACCTCCTACTGGATCAGATGGCTGTAACTCGGGGATGCATTTGCTTATCGCAGAAACAAAGCCATCCATGTTCCTGGGATGACACCCAAAATCCTTCTTCTTGTTCCTGACTTTATAATTACAAGAAAGAAATAGATGTATACACAAGGATCATCAGCTACATCACATGACGTCACATGCAAGCATGCACTCCTAGTTAAAAACAAATTGAAATGGATCCAAAATATCTTAAGAACCACGTGGTTACATGAAGTTAATCAATTCTACTGTATCAATTATGGATTATGCCCTTATCTACAGAAATATCCAAGGATTTTAACTATATTTTCATTGATATCTCTTTTCTTTTTTTTTAATTATATTTTTAAGTTGTTGATGGGCCTTTACTTTTTTTATTTATTTGTATGCGGTGCCAAGAATCAAACCCAGTGCCTCATGCATGCCAGGCAAGCGTGCTACCACTGAGCCCCAACCCCATCCCTCGTTGATATTTCTTTTTATCAAGGTACAAAGATAATTATTTTTCAGAAATTATTTTCAGAAATTATTTCAAAGTGTAACCAGGAAAAATTCTAAAAGGAATTTCAACAGAGGAGAAGCACACATTGGAGGTCCTAAGAAGAATAAAATCATCTTTGGGTAAACCAAGCTTTTTATATTCTAGATTTTTATGATAAAAATATTTTCCTAAATAGAAATAGTTTTATATTATTAATTAGACAGTTAATATAGAAATGTAAAAAAAAAGATTTATATGTACTGGACTGACTAAAAGTTTTAATTGATTAATTCAAGGATATTTCAGGCTATTTTCCTGATTTTACTCTCTATGCTGATACTGAGCTAATATTTTTGTTCATATTTTGATATGATAAAGACCTATTAAAATATTAAGTTTAATTCCTATAAGCAAGGTATTATTGCCTAATGATTCTTATTGTTTAAGGCAAGGATTAATTTGGGTGAATAAATTCACATCCTTGATTAAACACTAAATACATTAAACTGCTGACTTAGATTCTAATTTTTTTTTTTCCGGCTGGGGATGTGGCTCAAGTGGTAGCGCGCTCGCCTGGCATGCATGCGGCCCGGGTTCGATCCTCAGCACCACATACCAACAAAGATGCTGTGTCCTCCAAATACTGAAAAATAAATATTAAAGTTCTCTCTCTCCCTCTTTCTAAAAAAAAAATCTAATTTTTACAATTCTCCTTGGAGACTAAATTTGATTGATTCAAAGACTGTCCATTCTTGCATATTTTGTTTGTTGAATCATTTTGAGATATGGGAATTTTATTAGGACTGAGGTTCTCCAAATTAAAGTTGTACGTTAGTTTTGAGCAATAAAAGTTGCAAACCTTGTTGAAAATTCATGGACATTATAGAAGTTCTCTGACTGGACCTATTATCCATAAAAAATATGGTAGGATTTATATAATGTTTAATGACATTTTTTAAAAGACAATCGAGAGACAATTATTTAAAGGATAATATTCTGAAACATGAAGATATTTTGAGACCTTATCTCAGAAAGAGATTGAGGATTCCTTTTAAATTGTTAGGATGGATCAACTAGTATATATATTGGGAAATTACAATAATCAATACAAGTTAAATCTGATCATTTAAATATTTGTACTACTATACATAACTTAAACTGATGATACCATGGCTTATGCCAAGTCTTTACTCAATTTTATTAAATAAAGAAAAGGGGGAACACAGGACCCCAGAGGCACACACAAGATCTTACAAAATATTTACTGTTTTTCTTAATTGTAATATTGAAAATCTCAGGGGATATAGCTCAGTTGTTAGGGTGCTTTGCTCACATGCACAAGGCCCTGGGTTCAATCCCCAGCACCATCAAAAAAAAAAAAATCGAGACTGCTGCTGAATTTACTGAATCATGTTCACTGCTGCTAAACATGATTCAGTAAATTAAATCAGATTTGAAAAGATAGAATTTAAACCCGTCATCATGAAAATGACCGAAAAACCTGACACCGGAAAGAAAATCTTCCAACTGCAGAGTTTCCAAACACGCAGCTTCATGAACTTGTCAGGTAAGTAAAAATCATGAAGAGACTTCTATGGACCCATTCCTCAGATCTATTTTTTTTAAATTTGATTTTTACTTGTAGATGGAAACAATCTCTTTATTCTGTTTATTTTCTCATGTGGTGCTAAATATCAAACCCAGGGCCTTGCACGTGCTAGGCGAGCGCTCCACCACTGAGCCACCACACCAGCCCTCAGATCCATTTTTAATGTACATTGTAGTGTGGACTGGAAAGTCCACCCATGAAACTAGATTAATCCTACTGACTGTAGTGGTCAGTTATCTGTTGATCCTATGGCAAACAGGTTGTCTGGGATTATATTTGAGAAATAGTCACCATATGAGAAACCCAAACCAGACAATCATGCTGGCCCTTAGAAATTAAGACTCCTTATCTGTACCATTGTTCAAAGAGAAAGATTGTTGAAATAGCATTTTTCTCTACAGGCCAGTTATTTACATAAGGTATCCACCAATGTAGGGTTGCCCTGATCATTCTACCATGGAAATTGGCACCTTTCCTAAGTATTATTCCTGAGTATTCCTAAGTATTATGCAAATGTCTAGTCAGTACCACACAAGAGTTCTAGAAATAGTGGATGCATTTAGGCTGGTCTCCTAGAATGGACAAGAACAATTACAGGAGGATGCCTGTCACCTGGAGGTTTTATTGGTAATACCCTAACCCTCAGTGACATGGCACTCAAAAGGATGTTAGGATATTTGTCTTCTGCCTTCAGAATATCTACCTCACTGACAGACCTAACAGACTCCTTAAATTTGAGAATTAAAAGAAAGGATGATGACTATCCTGTCGCCTGTATGAATACAACTCATCATAGTTATTGCCAGCTGATATTTCAGAGCTACACTCTGCTGAAGTTAAGGTTCAGGTCTGAAACAGGTGCATGCCAGTTAACTAGACCTAGGCCAGCTTCTGGTCTCAGGATCTTTGAAGTGACTACTTTAAATATTATTCCTTGCTTCTATGATACAGTCTTTATGGCTTTGTTTCAAACTTACAACATAGGGATTCTCTTAACCTTGGACTTAAATTCCTTCCAAGAGCTTTGATCGTCAGATAAATGCTGATGGAAAAACTAGAACTGAGTTAAAATGCTCTAAAATGCCACTGTGATAAATATTGTGACTGAGCCCTCTGCTCTGTGGTTTGTGGAGAGGCTGAAGCGCCATGCCAAATGAAAATGTCTGTGTTACCATTGCCAAGTGCAAGGCTTCCCAATAAAATCGAGAAAAGATGAAGAATCTTCTGATGAGTGTTTGGCAGAATAATAATAATAATAATAACAACCAGGATCTTCCAAGTTGGTGATGTCCCCGAGATAGTATGTTTTCTACCAATGCCTTTTGTGTTTCAATAGTAGATCATGATGACCTCGGACCAAGAATCCAGTGACTGAAAGGTACAATTTCCCAATCGCCTTCAAATATTAAGGAAGAGGAAATATGTAAGGAGCCACTCTGAATGACCCCCGGCCTTCCAGTCCTGAAGCAAGAGGCTCTGACCGATGACTACATCAACCCCTGAAACTCTCTCTCTCTCTCTGCACTCTAGTTTTATTGGAGTCCCTGAGAAATTTCCAGAGAATCCTGCCCAGGTGCACTTTTGGACTTTTGATAGCAGGGTGACATCATACTTTCAAGTCTCGACAATCATGGCAACTCTATGTCACCTTGGCACACGCTGAGCCATTTAATTGGATCCTTATCCAAAGAATTATCCTTTCTCCCAAAATCTGGTCTGTGGAAAGAGTCACAAAGTCTTTCCCTGCATAGTCACTTAGGTTTCTCTTAGGGGGTTTCTTGCCTGCATTTCTCATGCAGATCACAGGTAGTTGGCTGAGGAATGTGACATCTCCTGTCCACTTGGGCCAGGCAGAGTTGCAGGTAAATTGCTTTTTGGAAAAGAATGCATGTGCAGGTCAGCACAGTGGGCCCATTTTACAGGATTATTCTCTTAACCGTCTGTTCCCACCATTCTTGCATGTGTCCCCTAGAAAACTAAGAGACACAGGTACAGAAAAAGCACAGCTTTTGCTGACAGTGTGACAGGATGGAACATCTGGGTGACCAGGCAGGTTGCAGTCAGCATTCTATCCTCTGGTTCACAAGGGTCCCCGCTTCCCACCCCAGTTCCTCTTTGGCAAAGTACTATGGGGTGCACCAACTTCCAGATCTTCACCTGGGTTTCCCTGTGTCCCACTGGGCTGTTTAAAGAAGCAAGCTGCAGGGCAGAGTGGCACATGCCTGAAATCCCACTGGTTTGGGAGGTTAATGCAGGAAAACTGCAAGTTGGAAGCAGCCTCTGCAGCTTAGTGAGGCCCTAAGCCACTTAGCCAGACCCTGTGTCAAAGTCAAAAAGAGCTGGAAGTTTGGCTCAGTGGCTAGGCAGCGCTCAGTTAAATCCCTGGTATCAAAAACCCCACATATTTGTATATAAAGCAATACACCCTTAGTTGTCCCCAACTCCCTTTGTCCTTTTGTGCCAGGAAAGTCTTCTTGGATTGAGTGCATCTTGGACGTAGACACTTTTGACTTTACCTAAATCAACACTGTTTCTTTCTCTCTTGGTCAGGGTGACCCCTCCCCTACCTCCTGTGTGTCCAGGGTGGTTCAGGTGCATGGACTCAGGATCTGCCACATCCACAGTCTGAGGCTGTACACGTGACTCTCCAGTTTGCTCTCTTTGCCCTCAGGTTGCCTTTCTTAAGTCTCAATTCTACATTTAAGGTAAAATACTATACTCTCATACCCAGCCATGTTTGGTATTTTATTTAGAGTCAGGCTCTCATTGAGTTGCTTAGCACCTCATTTTTGCTGATGGCTAGATTCGAACTAGCAATCCTCCTGTCTCGGCCTCCTGAGCCTCTGGGATTACAGGCATGAACAACCATTCTGGGTCTCACCCTCTGATTTGTCAACTTCTTCATTGGATTGACAGTAGCTTGGAGTCACCATCTGGAGTTATTCTCTCAGGCCCATTACAGTTATGCTCACACCCACCTACTTTGAACCACAATAAAAGGGATGCTCAGTGGCAAAGTGCCCCTGCCCTCAATTCAATCTCTAACATGGGGGACAATAAAGGCACCTGGAATTCAATTCTCAGCCCTGGGAAGCTATGTGTCCACTTTTCCACACCTGTGGAAATATGACTTTTTACCCAATAGCCCCCCTTGGCCTTGGGCAATATTGTTATGTAGAATGAACTTGTGCCAGTGAGCAGGATGTGAAAGACTACAGAAAGCCCAACTTAAGAGTAGAGAATAAAGTTGTACTTAATTTCCAAGATGGGGATAGACATGACAGGCAGTATTGGCCCCAAGTGGCAATTTTTTATGGTTTATATGCAGAGTTAATGTGCCAAGTGGAGCAGGGATTTGGTTTCTTTCTCATTGGACTATCAGTTGAAACCCAGGTTGCTGAGAGTGCTGGGTCAGCTCCTGGGGGTATACTGCTTCCTAGGGCTTGTGGCTTTTCTTGAAAACCTTGACATGGAAAGAATACACTGGAGGGGGACTTCCTCCTGACAAAGTGAGGTCAGTCTTTGCAATAGAGTGACATGCGTCCAGGGGGCAAGTGAGTGTGAGCTCACAGACAAGCTATACGACCACAGATGCCTGAAGCTTAAATCCTACAGATAATACTAAATCCTAGATACAATTTCCCCTATCCATACATGCCTATGATTACCCATTCTACAAACCTCAAAGTCCTTGTCAGCATCTGAAGACAGGATAAGGACAGGGTTTCCTTGTCTTCCTGGTGTAGCTGCACTGGTCAAAGTTTCTTTCCTGCTTTGCACCATAACCTTTTCTGTTTGGTTTTGGGTGAACACCTGACCAGACCTGTGGGGTCACCAGAGTCATATCTCTGCAGAAGACTTCCTAACAGTCGAAGTAGAACATCTACACTAAGCACAAAGCACCCATTTTATTTCCACAGCACATTGCTGCCCTAGAGGATCGACCTCCTTCCTCCCCCACCCTTTCTGCTGGGAAGGGAGCCTTGGGCATCAGAGCCAACCCCAGTTGCTTCCTTTCATAGATCAGGAGCCTCCTCAAAGCAACAGAGGCCAGGAGGTGAGGAGGGTTACTAAATAGTTTTCAAATTGTTTTCATTTTTAGTTATTATATATGGGTCATATAGATGATATCTTTAAAAAGTGTTTCAAAAATTTGGAGACCTTGTCTTTCTAAGTCACTTGAGGTCGCATCAGCTGGGGGAAATAATATATATATATATATATATATATATATATATATTATATATATATATTATATATAATATTCTGATTAGATGTACTTGGTTGAGAAATATATATATATATAAAATATATGTTTTATATATATAAAATATGTTATATAAAATATGTATTATATATAGAATATATCATATGAAATACATATTTTATATATAAAATATATTATATAGAATTTATTATATAAAATACATATTTCATATATAAAAATATATATTATATATATTTTATAAATATATATGATATATATTTTATATATACAATAAATATATAAAATATATATTATATATAATATATAATAAAATATCATACTTTCTTTTTTAAGGTACTAGGGAACAAACCCAATGGGGCGTGACCCTGTCCTCTGAGCTCCATCCCCACCTTTTCATTTTATTTGAAGACAGGGTCTCACTGTTTGCAGATGCAGACCTGACCCTGGGCTCCTCCAGCCCCTGCCTCCTGGAGAAGCTGTGCTTTGTTTTTGTGTTGAGGTTAAACCCAGGGCCTCCCCATGCTCCGAAAGCACTCTATGGCTGAAGCCTAGCTCAGCGCCAGGTGTCACCTCTGTCCCAGAGGCTAAGCCAAGGCTTCTCACCTGGATTCATTCCCAGCACAGCCGGGAAGCTCCTCCTGAATAGGGCTGGGGCCAAGAATGTGTCACTCTACCCAATTTCAGCCAGTGATTGGATGATGTTAGCTGTCAGTCACGATGCCGAGGCGGGCCTGGAGGCCATCCATCCGGGTCACTGGGGGGAACTGTCCAATCAGTGCGCAGAGGCAGGGGAAGGGCAGGCTTCCGCAAGCTGGGGGGGCGGGCTTTTCTTCCTCACTGAATGAGGCTACTCCTGCTCCTGGCCCCGTGTTCTCTGCTACAGGGACCCAGGTGACTGCGCTGCCCGTGTTCTTGGGGATCTCGGGTGCCCGCAGGTTCCTCCAGAGGACGCCAGGTCACCAGAGAAGCCAAAAATGGTGAGTTCGCTGAAGGTAGGCGGTCAGCACCTGACTTGGGGCCCGGTGGGCGGGTGAGCTGCTGAGTGGCGCGCGGAGTCGAAGCTGTCGGGTGGCCCTGGGCCCTGTCCCCTGGTTCCCTGGGTTTGGAAGGGAGGCTCGGGTCCCAGGTGTCCCCTTTGCTCCCTACCAGTGGCCCGCACTCACTTTTCCCAATGTGTAGGAAGCAGGGCCACAAATGCACCTTCCTTCTTTCAGTGGAGCTCCACCCAGTGGAGGTACTCCAAATTGCAGGCGCCTCCTGCCTTCTAAAAGGCCACCTTCCCTCCACCAGCTCAGCCAGACATTCTTCTTCCCACTCATTTCAAATAGATACCGTCTGCTAATTGTCATTATCGCTTAGTGAAATATTGGAAAGAATCAATCAATCTTCCTTCCCCCCTCCCTTCCCCCCTGCCTCCCCCCTCCTTTCCCCCCTCCCTCCCCCCTCCCTTCCCCCCTCCATTCCTCCCTTCCCCCCTCCATTCCTCCCTTCCCCTTTTGTTGGAATCTGGGCTGGCCTCCAATTTGTGATCCTCCTGCTTCAGCCTCCCTCTTAATTGGGGTTACAGGCTTGTGCCAATGTCCCTGGCAAGAACAACACTTTTGAAAGCATTTGTTTTCTATTTGTGAATATTATCCTTGAGGGGAAAGAATGATCACTTAACACTTCCTTGTGTTTGGTCAAAATAACTGCTTTAAAGGGAATAAGGGGGTTGTTTATAGATCCCAGGGATATGGAATCCTGGGCTACATCAATACAGTATAACTGCTCCCTTTTCTGAGAGTCCATGATGTAGAGTCACACCAGTCCTGTAGTTTGGTAAGCACACAAGGTAATAACGATGTAGGGACAAAGGAGGCAAGGCACTGAAGGTAGCTGTAAACAGTTTTATCTGGCCGCAGCCAGTCTCAGAGGGCAATGCTTTTGCTGTAATCAATCCATCCATCCCCTGAACCCCGAGTTCAGGTGGTTTCAGGATTCTATACCCAGCATGTAAGGAGAGGGGCTCAGAAGTTCACATTGTAATACCGGGACCCCCAAATAACTCTCAGACCACACAGTCTCATTCCAGTTAAGCCTTTATTACTGGCCAGTGGCAGACACTCTGCTCTTGAAAGAATGAGATGGTCAGAGTGGTGCCCCTACCTTCAGTTGGCTCCATATTTAAGCACAAAAACCACAAAAGGGAAGTTTGGGGGTCCAGGCAACATAAGCAAGCCTGAAAGTTGTGGTCAGTTAGTCTCCAGTTGGTCCCATAGATCACTCTGTGTTCTTGGGGAATTTTCATGAACAAAAGAATCCAAACGGCCCCAGTCATGAGCTTTTTGAGTGTCATGGCTGAGTTCACAAAGTGGAGTCACCATAGTCAAGCTGTCACATCACACACATAAAAGCAGGTTTTTCTTTCTCTATTCTGGCCAAGTTAACCCTTCAAGGACAGCACCTGAGGAGGGGAGAGCTTCTTCTCCCCTTTCTTTCCTCCTCCACCAGCTGTTACCATGGAGCCCAGTTGGTGACTTCTCTGTGAAGCCCAGATCAAGGCCAGAGGCCTTGTTTGCACATTTCTACAAACTACTATACTGGATACAAGTGTCTAAAAAACTAGTAAGGGGGAGTCCAGCACCTAGAGTGCTGATTTCTTCCAGACTAGCAGCCCAGTAAAATAGGGCAACACAAAAATAGGAAGTTTATGTACACTGAACTTTTTTGTGGACACTCTTTTGTTGACAGTCCTAAAATTAGCCATGGTGAAGATTTCTGGAGAAACTCAGTTAATTTTTTTTTTTTATGAAAAAAGGGGATGCCACTACAATAATATCTGATTCCTTTACTGTCCTTAATCCCCAGCTCTTTTCAGTATGATTTTCAAAAATGATCTGGCTATGGTGCCCAGCCTGGCCTGAAAATTGTGATCCTCCTGCTTCAGCTTCCCAATCTGTTGGGTTTAAAGGCATTGGCAACCCCAGCTACAGAAAATAGTTCATTTTAACCCAAATATTAATTATCATACTAAGGAACATGGATTCAAGTTACCATGAATGATGTGTGTGTGTCCCTCCCTGGAAGAGATTACATCACTTCTTTTTTCTTTTCTTTTTCTTCTTTATTTTCTTTCTTTCCTTCCTTCCTTCCCCTTCCTCCCTTTCTCCCTCCCTCCCTTCCTTCCTTCCTTTCTTCCTTCCTTCCTTCATCATACCAGGGATTGAACCCAGGGGCACTTAAACACTGAGCCACATCCCCAGCCCTTTTTATATTATATTTTTAGACATGATCTCACTAAGTTGCTGAGTCTGGCTTTGAATTTAACAATCCTTCTATCATAGCCTCCCAAGCTGCTGGGATTACAATTGTGTGCTACTGTGCCTGGCCTCCATGAACTTTTATAAAAGAAACTGTGTATCACTGCATTAACCAATTTCATTGCTAGGAACATCAGATTGGTGGGGTACAGAAAAAAAATAAAGAAAATTTCTTCTGTATGTCTGTTATTGCATTGTGAGCTTTGGTAGATTTTGGAGACGTCTGGTAAGGTCAGTGATATATTCTGAGAAGTTTTGAGATTGTGGTCTGATACAGAAATTAAGATGATTGGCTATTAAAGGGCTTAAGATTGCCAGAGATAATGTTTGCTCTCCATACAGAACCCTGCCTTTCCACCCTCATGGTGGTCTAGTTAGCCAAAGTCAAGTACTCTGAAGGTTCTTTGATGTAGATGCAACTGTATAGAGAACTTGAGTTCACAGCTGTAAAAATCTTGTGTTTCTCCTTTTATCTTCCTTACGTGTAGACACCATGTCAGATTTTTTGGGCAGAGGTTCCCTTTGGACACCTCCCAGAGTCCCATGTCCTCAGCCACTATTCTCTCCTGGAGCTGCCACAAAGTGCCCACAGCTGCCCTGTGCCTTGCAGGGAGAACAGAGTTTCAGGCCCTGGGTCAGCTCCTCCTAGAGATGCAGCCTCTCAGGGAAGCTGCTGGGGCCGCTGGGCTGAGGAATCTCCTGGAAAAAAGCCTCATCTGAACAGCTACTTCCTTGGGACCTTCTTTTCCCCAAGCTCTGTTCCCATTCCTTGGAGACAGGTGGACAGTCAGCCTGTGGATGCTGGTGCTGAGGGGCCAGGTTAGCAGTGACTCCTGCCCTTTTAGTCTCTCACAGTGTGAAGGAGCAAAACCTCTCCTAGAGCATAAGGACCACCCACCCCAGTGCAGAGCTGTGCAAACCTGTAAAGCCTCATAGACTGGATTCATGGCCCAGGTGCCTGGGAGGGTGATCCAGGATGCTTTCCATGAGCAAGACCAGGAGGTAGTATGTCCCAGCTGTCAGGGACCATCCCTGCCCCTTGAGCCTGACACATCTGTGCTCCCTCAGCACCAAAGCTTTCTGTGTATCACTTTGAAATGATGTGCTCACTTATCTGAGGCCCAGGTTTATTTATTCAGAGCCAAATGGGATGGACTCTTATTAAAGAGGCAAGAGACAGGTGGATTAAAATCCACTTTTTTTGTTGTTAAAAATCCCAGCTTACAGCCAGGTACAGTGGTGCACAACTGTGATCCTTCCTGCTCCAGAGGCTGACACAGGAGTGTTGCAGATTTGAGGACAGCCTTAGCAACTTAGCGAGGCCTTCTGCAACCTGGTGAGACTGCCTCTCAAAATAAAATATAAAAATGACTGGGGATGTGGCTCAGTAGTATAATATCTCTGGGTTTAATCTCGGGGGCATCAAACAAAAAAGAAAAAGAAAACATCTAATTACCTAATTTACCTTTTGCTACCCCTGAGTATGTATAGAAAGTTTGTAAGATTCAGATTTGTCTTTTAGTGGTTTCAAATTGAAATCCAATCCTCGATTCCAAAATACCACGTAAGATACAGAGAAACTCTGTCTTGCATTATTGCTGCAGAATTTGAGTCCAATTCTACAAAAATAGTGGTGGACAAATTTATGAATGTGATTTCATGAAAACTAGTATCTGTCCTTCACATGGTGATGAATTTGACAAAGGATGACAGTTTTTCACCATTGTTGTCTGAACTTGGCAGGTTCATGTTAACTGTGTGGTTTTTTGTTATCAGGAATGGAACCCAGAGGTGCTTAACCACCAGCCCCTTTTAGATTCTTTGTTTTGAGACAGAGTCTTGCTACATCATCTAGGGCTGCTGGGGTTACAGGTGTGCACCATCACACCCGTCTTCATTGTAATTTTTAAGGACAATTTTGGCAATACTTTGAATACCCAACTGTAATCATTTAATCACTGAATATCAGTGAAAGAGTAAATGACACCTGTTTTCTGCAAAGGAGAGATCCATGTGTCTAAATAAGGGTGCTGATCCCCTCACCATGTCACCTAATTCCTGTTCCCTCCCAACTGCCTCCTCGTGGGGCCACCCCTTTGGGAGCTAGCCTTTTAGCTTATGAAACTTGTGAGTAACATAAATGCTCTCTCTTATTCTCTCTGTCCTGTACAACATTTTGCCTGGTCTTAGATACAGTTTACTGTTTCCAATTTTTTTGAAAACTATTTTTTGTTGTTGCTGTAGTTGGACACAATACCTGTTTATTTATTTTTATGGGGTGCTGAGGATCAAACCTAGGGTCTCTCACGTGCTAGGCAAGCACTCTACTGCTGAGCCAGAATCCCAACCCTCCTATTTCCATTTTTAGATATAGTTTTTCTTAAGTTTACCTCCAAAATACAGTAAACCATGCCCTAAATTTCACAGAATTTGCTGAAAAGCTTAGTGTTTTTTCAGAGAGTTTAGATCATGGGAACATTCAATCTTCTTTGTGAGAAAGTGTGGTGTCTTTCTACTGATTTTGTTGTGTTTTTATGCCTCTAATTGTGTATCTTTTGTATCATAATCATTTTTTATCTCTCATTTACATGTATTTTACCAAGCTACTCTCCAGCCCAAGAGAATTAGTATTGTAGACTGTTGTTTATTTATTTGCTTACTTATTGAGTGCTGGGAATTGATTCCATGGACATGTTCATGCTTAGTTATCTTCCAGAAATAAATTTCAATTTGTGAGCAATGTTCTGGAGGTGGGCAGGTGTTTTACTGGGGGATAAACCTACAGGCACTCGACCACTGAGCACATCCTCAGCCCTTCTTCTTATTTATTTATGTTTTCTTTTTCTTTTTTAAAAAATATTTTGTATATTTGTAGATGGACAAAATACCTTTATTTTATTTATTTTTCTGTGGTGCTGAGGATCATACCCAGTGCCTCACACATGTTAGCAAGTGGTCTGCCACTCAGCTACAGTCCCAGACCCCCTTTTTATTTTTGATGAAGACCAGTCTCACTAAATTTCTGAGTGTCTTGCTATGTTGCTGAGACAGGCCTCAAACTTTTGTCATTTCCCTGCCTTGACCTCCCTAGTGGCTGAAATTACAGGTGCACACCACTACACCAGCAGTTGGAGTGAGTTTTGAAGACTTACCATCCAATTTCTTTCCAGATGAAAATAGTATTGAAAATCAGTTTTTTTGCTTTTGTTCATACTTTTGAAATTTGTAACTATGAATCTTCCTCTTTGCTTTATTTTTGCATTATTATGAAAAAGGTATTTAACATATTAATATTGTTTTTGTTTAGAGAGAGAGAGAGAGAGAGAGAGAGAGAGAGAGGAGAGAGAATTTTAATATTCATTTTTCAGTTTTTGATGGACACAACATCGTTGTTTGTATGTGGTGCTGAGGATCGAACCTGAGCTGCATGCATGCCAGGCAAGCGCGCTACCACTTGAGCCACATCCCCAGCCCTTAATATTGTTTCTTATGTATACATTTTTAAAACTTCATGGCTTGATGGTTTATTTACTTCTTTATTAGATAAACTTTGTTTTTATGGGCTGGGAATGTGGCTCAAGCGGTAGCGCACTCGTCTGGCATGCGTGCGGCCTGGGTTTGATCCTCAGCACCACATACCAACAAAGATGTTGTGTCTGCCGAGAACTAAGAAATAAATATTAAAAATTCTCTCTCTCTCTCTCTCTCCTCTCTCACTCTCTCTTTAAAAAAAAAGCAACAAAAAAACTTTGTTTTTATGAGCAATTTTAGGCTTACATAGTTTATTAGTCAGTGTTCTCTAGAGGAAAAGTATCAAGAGGAAGTGTGATTATCAAAGGGGATTCATTAAATTGGCCTACTTGACCCGAAGGTGGATGTCCCTAGTGGCCATCTGCAGGCTGGAGAGCTTGAGAAGTAGTAGCTGCAGAGTCCCAGAGGCTGAAGCCTCAGAACAAGGGGGATCAATGGTGCTGCCTTAGTCCAGACCAAAGATTCTGGAAACTCACTAGAGAATCACTGGCAGAGTCCACTTTGGGAGAGTGAAGAATTTTGTTCCACCCAAGACACCGTCCTATTGGATGGTGCTGCCTAGGTTAAGGAGGTTCTCCAGTTTGGCTCACTATCCCATATGCCCATCATTTGTAGACACACCCTCATGGACACACCCAGAAGCTCATTAATCATCGGCATCCTTTAATCCAATCAAAGTGACAATTAAATGTGCCATTACACATAGTATCAAATACCCCTTCTCTCCAGCTGATAGTCTCCACTGTTTTCAACATATTGTATTGGTGTAGGGTGTTTGTTAGTTACTAAACCAGTGTTGAACATTTGATAAAGAGAATGGATGAAGCAACATTTAGGATAAGCCAAAGTTCATCCTTTACTTTAGGGTTCCTCTTCCTTGTGATATGATTGTGTGTGTTACGTCGTATACAAGTTAATGTCATACAGAAGAGTTTCACTTCTCTGGGAATCCAATGTTCCACCTGTTCATCACTCCTCCTCATTCCTTCCTCCCTCTCTGCTCCCTAAGTCCCTGGCACCCATCAGTTCTTCTAGTGCATCTATAATGTTGTCTTTTTCAGAATGTTCTTGACTTGGAATCTTGCTGCACTTGGCCATTTCAAACTGGCTTCTCTCACTTACCAGTCTGCCTTTAAGGGTGCTGTATCTTTCTAGGCTGCAGAGCTCATTTGCTGGGTGATACTCTTTGGTGTGGTTAAACTTCAGCTTGTCCATTCAGTATTGAAAGGTGCATCTTCCTTGCATCTAGCTTTGGGCAGTTCTGGATATGGCTGCTGTAGTCACTGCAGTGAGGGTTCCTGTACCCATAATTTTCACATCATTTGCATAGACACCTGGAGTGTGATGACTTAATTGTACAGTTTTTTGCATTTATGATTAAATTTTGCATTTATGATTATGAGCATCATTCATAAACCTGGTGGCAGTTCTTATGTGTCTCATGGAAGCCTGTTTGAGATGTCAGAGCCTTGCCTTGCCTTGTTGGGAAGTAATTAGTTATTGAGTCTGTTTTTCTCAGCAGCCACGGGCACATCTGTTTTGTGTATTTCCCCTTGTGTGTAAGTTGTAGGAGATTGTCTCTCCCAAAGAAATGGTCCAGTTTCTGTAAGTTGTCTAATTTGTGTCAAGCACATTCATGATAATCTGAAGTCCCAATGCATTGTTGATGATGACACTTTTAAATCTGTTAGTAGGTTTTCAGTCCTCGTTGTTTTTTCTTTAATATTATTGTATATTTTACACTTTTTATTTCTTTCTTTTTATGTGGCAGTGAGGATTGAACCCAGTTTCTCCCAAGCACTAGGCAAGCACTCTTCCACTGAGCCACAACCCCAGTCCCTGTCCTCTGTATTCTTAGCCTTTTGTTAGTTAATCAGTGATGCTGATGTTCATGAAGAACTTGATTTTGCAGACTGCGGATTTCCTGATTGTGGTTTCATCAACACTTTCTCTGTTACCTACTGTTGAGAGTGACAGCTGAAGGGCCCCCAGCAAACTTTCAGACTGAGAGCTGATGATTGGCTCACAGTGGCCCCAGCAACTTCTAGCTGATTGGCTCCTCTGCGGTGATGCTCACTGGGCTGTTTCCCCGCCCTTTCAGAGTATGGAGCTGGTCATTGGGGGACTTTTTTGGCTCTGCCCACGTGACCCAGCCAATCAGCCTCAAGAGCAGGAGTGGGGGAGGTTGAGAGGCTTGTGGGAAGCCGGTGGTGGCAGTTGGGCTCTGAAGGTTTTTCCTGCGGAGCTTTTTTGTTTGGCATGTGTGGTTCTAAAAATAAAGTTTGTTTCTTTTGACAAGTGGCTACTGAATTGTGTCCAGCCAGACTGCAGCATTTGGTGGGCTGCACAGGGAACTACTGAGGGTAAGTGATAAGGTAAACTGCTTGCCCCTGAGGGCAGGGTGAGAGGATGGGTAGCCATTTTAAGATTCTTCTTCTTTTTTTTTTTTTTTTTTTGCTTCACTTTTGTTTTAAGTTGCCTGTCCCTGGAGATGAGTGAGACGGAAGATAAACTGCTCACATCTGAGGAAAAACTATTTACGTCTGAGGAACAGATAGGGAGAAAGGACGGATGCACATTTCAGGAGGATAGAAAGGCTATAATGATTTTTTGTCGTTCCATGTTTATTTCATTCTATCTCGGTTTTGTTTGGTGTCATCTTGTTGGGTTGTATTATAGTAGAACTATGGGATCAGAAATTAGTAAAAAACAAACTGAAAGAGTGTTAAGTAAATTGTTAGAGGAAGGAGGCATCCCAGTAAAATCAAGAGCAGTCAGGGCATACGTTGATACAATACAAAAATGTAGCCCATGGCTTTTTAAGGAGGAGTTGTTGAATATATCACAATGGAACCATCATGGTGAAGATTTAAAAAGAATAGAAAAGAAAAGCCCAGGGACTCTGCCAGTTGGCACATTGCCATTGTGGATGTTGTTTGCTTAGTCCAAAGGCCTCTTAAGCTACTCAGAGAAAGAAAGTGTAAAGCAGAAAAAGCCATCAGGGGGAAAGTTACAACAGGAGACTGCTACTAACACCTTTCTATCACCAGAGGATGTAAGTGACCAACCAACAAGGCCACCTCCATATGCTGGGAGGCCCCCAACCTCCGCAGTAGATAGTTGGGATCCTGAGACAGGATCTCAAATATTAACATGCTCTGTATTTGAGGCAGGAGGGCAGCGAATTCACTATGCTTTAAATTTCAAAAAAGTGAAGCAGCTAAAAGAGGGTGTAACAACCTATGATCCTCAAGCACCCTTCACTGTAAGCATGGTCGAATCCATTATCAACTTGAACATGATGCCAGCAGATTGGGCTAATAGGTGTAAAGCTGTGCTAAATGGAGGACAATACCTGTTATGGAAGGTTGCCAATGAGGAATTTTGCAAGGAGACGGCTAGGCAAAATGCAGCAGCTGGTTATCCTCAGAGAAATCTAGATATGTTGTTAGGAAAGGGACCTCATGAGGATCAGCAGCAACAAATTGCATATGATCCTGGTGTATACGCACAAATTGCTGCAGATGCGGTTAGGGCATGGAAGACATTACAAGGGCATGGAGGTTTACAAGGTCAATTATCTAAGGTAATACAAGGAGCTAATGAATCTTATGCTGAATTTGTAGATAGGCAAATTCAAACAGGTACCAGAGTTTTTTGGGAATACAGAACAAGCAATGCCATTAATAAAACAACTGGCTTATGAGCAAGTGAATCATTGGTGCAGAGAAGTCATTAGACCATGGAAACATGAAGATTTAAACACATATATTGAATCATGTAGAGACATTAATGAACAAGGGCAAGTCATGGCAGCTGCAGTAAAATAGGCTTTGAATGCCAGAGACATTAATGAACAAGGGCAAGTTATGGCAGCTGCAGTAAAACAGGCTTTAGATGCCAGAGACATTAATGAACAAGGGCAAATCATGGCAGCTGCAGTAAAACTGGCTTTAGATGCCAGGCCAAGAACATGCTACAATTGTGAACAAACAGGACATTTTAAAAGGAATTGCCCCATAGGAGGAGGGTTTAACAAAACTAGGTATCAAAGGAGTAGAATATGGGTATTTGCCCACGATGCCATAGAGGGAAACATTGGGCTAATGAATGCCGTTCTCAAACCACCATAGAGGGTACTCCATTATCAAAAAAATGAACAAGCACCAGGTATTTATCCACAATATCATGGAGAAAGGCATCGGGCTCCATTGCCAAATAATGGACAGGGGGACCCAATGCTCCGGGGCCCAAAACCACAAATATACAGAGCACTGGAGGAACCAAGCAACCCCATCAGGGTAGTGCCCAGGACACATTGTCCATCAGATTCCTCATCAGACAAACCAGAGGGAGCGCAGGGTTGGACATCTGCGCCTCCGCCAGATCAGTACTAACTTCAGAGATGGGAGTTCAAATCATTCCCACAGGGGTAAAAGGACCTCTTCCCAAAGGAACAGTAGGCTTATTATTGGGACGCAGCTCTTCTACTCTAAAAGGACTTATGATAAGTCCTGAGGTAATTGATCCCGATTATGAAGGTGAAATAAAAATTATAGCCAGTTCTCCAAAGGGTATATCAGTAATTTCACCAGGAGATAGAATAGCACAGTTACTAATAATACCCAGCCTACATGATAAATTTTCCAGTCATACTGTAGAAAGAGGTTCCAAGGGATTAGGCTCCACAGGTGTAGATTGGGCTATGCTTTCTTTAAATTTAGATTCTCGCCCCATGCTAAAACTAAATATTCAAGGACATGAATTTAATGGGCTACTAGATACAGGTGCAGACCTTAGCATCATCTCTCATCAAGAATGGCCAAAACATTGGCCATTACAACAAGCCACTCAAACGCTTCGAGGCCTAGGAGTGGTGACTAATCCCCATAGAAGTGTAATGGTATTAGATTTGAAGGATCCTGAAGGATGTGAAGGAATTATACAGCCATATGTATTGGATCATCTTCCCGTAAATTTATGGGGATGAGATGTCCTAGATCAATTAGGTTTGACATTAACAAATAACATCAACCAAAATGCACCCACTATTATGACTAGACAAGGTTTTAGGAAAGGAAAAAGATTAGAAAAACAAGAACAAGGTATAGCAGCACCAATACAAATAGATCAAGGAATGGACAGACATGGGTTGGATTTTCAGAAAGGGCCACTGAGACAATAAAAATTACTTGGAAATCAGAAAGACCAGTATGGGTTCCTCAGTGGCCCCTGACTAAAGAAAAGATACAAGCAGCCCATGACCTGGTCAAACAACAATTAGCGGAAGGACATATACTACCTTCTGTATCTCCCCATAATACTCCCATTTTTGTCATCAAAAAGAAATCTGGTAAATGGAGATTATTGCAAGATTTAAGAGCCATTAATAATGAGATGGTTATTATGGGACCTGCCCAATCGGGGATTCCTCAATTGTCTGCTTTGCCAAAAACGTGGTATGTTTTAGTTATAGATATTAAAGATTGTTTTTTTTTTTTTTTCAATTCCAATTCGCCTTGAGGATAGCCCATGTTTTGCATTTACTATCCCTGCACTGACTCATGAAGGTCCTGATCAGAGATATGAGTGGAAAGTACTCCCTCAAGAGATGGCTAACAGCCCAAGTATGTTTCAAATTTATGTTAACAAAGTAATCCAGCCACTTAGAAATCAAAATCCTGAACTACAAATATTTCACTATATGGATGATGTATTAATAGCACACAAAGATAAAAACACATTGCTAGAATGTTATGCCACACTCACAAATTTATTAAAAAATTATAATCTAGAGATAGCAATAGATAAAGTACAATTAAATATTCCAATTAATTATTTAGGAGTTCTATTATCCTCAACCATGGTCCATCCACCAAAAATTCAAATATGTGTAGATCAACTCAAATCATTTAACTTTCAAAAGTTATTAGGAGACATAAATTGGATAAGGCCTTATCTAGGTATACCAACAGGAGAGTTTGGACCTTTATTTGATATCCTAAAAGGTCCATCAGATCCAAATTCACCCCGAATGTTAACGCCTGAAGCAAGAAATGCATTAAAAATCATTGAAACATATATGGAAAATATGCATTTGGATAGAATTGATATAAGTTTGCCTTTATTATTTATTGTACTATCAACAAAAAATATTCCTACAGGAGTATTTTGGCAAGAAGGTCCATTATTATGGATACATTTATCTTATTCTCCTAACACTATTCTTACTAGGTATCCTGATGCTGTAGGACAATTAATACTCAAAGGAATAAAAGCAGCAAAGGGAGTGTTTGGAATTTCTTCCAATAAAATTATTACTCCATATACTATGAATCAATTTGATGAGTTAGCTAATGAGTTAAATACTTGGGCAATAATCATGTGCAAACCTAATGGTTCATTTGATTACCACTTACCATCTAATTCTTTATTGTCTTTTTGGTCATTGCATCCTGTGATTTTTCCAAAAATGACAAGAAAAACTCCTATCATGAATGCTCCAAATATATTCACTGATGGGTCAAATAATGGTACAGCAGCAATAGTTACACCTTATCCAACTTTTACATTTTTAGTACCCAAACAATCAGCTCAAAAGGGAGAGCTTAATGCAGTATTACAAGCTTTTGTGATGTTTAAAGATTCTGTATTTAATTTATTTTCCGATAGTCAGTATATAGTTAATGCTATAGTATCCCTTGAAGATGCTGGTAGGATTTTCCCTTCCTCTACTGTTTTCTCTTTGCTTTTCACTATACAAAGTCTAATCTGGGACAGAAAAGATCCATTCTTTATAGGACATATCAGGGCACATACAGGATTGCCTGAAGCCCTTAGTTTGGGCAATGATTTAGCAGATAAAACTACACATGACATACATATTTTCTCTACACTAGAAGAAGTTATAAATTTTCATAAAAGGTTCCATGTCAATGCTAATACTTTACAAAAGCATTTTTAAAATAACTAAGGAACAAGCTAGACAAATAATAAAACAATGTCAAAATTGTGTGACCTTTTTACCACAAGTTAATCTTGGAGTCAATCCTAGAGGCCTGATACCTAACCATATTTGGCAGATGGACGTCACACACTTGCCAGAATTTGAAAAATTAAAATATTTGCATGTTACAGTTCATACTTATTCTGGGTTTTTGGTGGGCTCCCTTCATGCTGGAGAAAAAACTAAAGATTTTATAGCTCATTACTTACAAAATTTTGCCACTGTGGGCGTTCCAAAACAGTTAAAACTAGATAATGCTCCTGGTTATACTTCTACCTCTTTTAAACAATTTTGCTCAACATTTGGCATTACTCATATAACAGGAATCCCATACAATCCACAGGGACAAGGCTAGTTGAAAGAGCTCATCAAACTATTAAAATGTACTTATTAAAGCAAAAAGACGGAATTGGGAAGGGGTATATATTCCCCAAAGTTAAACTTAAAATAACCCTTTTTACTCTAAACTTTTAAAATTTGGATTCATCAGGGCTTAGTGCTGTAGAAAGGCATATGTGTCCAAAAACTGTACATAAGCCCAAGGTACTTTGAAAGGATATTCTAACAGGACAATGGAAAGGTCCTGACACAGTAATTGTCTGGAGTCGGGGGGTCTTTTTATATGTTTCCACAAGGAGAACAGCAGCTGATTTGGATTCCAGAGAGATTATCTAAAGCAATTTCTTTTCTTTTTTTTTTTTTTTTAGAGAGAGAGTGAGAGAGAATTTTTTAATATTTATTTTTTAGTTCTCGGCGGACATAACATCTTTTGTTTTTGTATGTGGTGCTGAGGATCAAACCCGGGCTGCACGCATGCCAGGTGAGCGTGCTACCGCTTGAGCCACATCCCCAGCCCTAACTAAAGCGATTTCTACAGACCAAAAAAAGATGATTTGGCTCAAATCCATAACAGCTGATATCCAGAACTCCAGTTTGGCTACCCTTACATCTGCGACAGAACCAGGATGCTTTTTTCAATATCTATTTTATTATTGCCCTTTCCCACATCATGAAGTTCTATTGTTTTTTGAGCTCATACAGACCTAGGTTAATGTTTTGCTGATCAGTTCTATTTTTTGACTATAGAGTTTTTAAACATTGCAATGGAGATTTCACCTGTAAAATGTTATAAGGCCTTTACTATTATGTTATGTGTTGTGTGCACACTTGTGTTTTATGTTGTATGTTTGTATGTATGTATGTCCATATATCATATATGATGAGCGCTCATGAAAAAATGGATCCAAATATTTTTTTTCACGTGATTTAAATGGTTTATTTTAAATTGGGTAAACAACTGTTGAGGATTGTTTTAATATGTGAACAAAAAAGGAGGTTAACAGATCTGTTTGTTTACTTTCACCTTTCCTTTTCATTATATTTAATAAGTCTCTTCAAGATAATGTAAATTGTTAAGAAAATTTTTTCTTTTAGTGCCTTCTGGAATGTTACATAATTTTTTCTTTAGCCATTATTGCCAGAATTCCTATCTTCATCCCAGTGCCAGTGAAGACAATGTAAATTGTTAAGAAAATTATTTTCTTTTAGTGCCTTCTGGAATGTTACATAATTTTTTCTTTAGCCATTATTGCCAGAATTCCTGTCTTTATTCCAGTGTCGGTGAAGACAACATAAATTGTTAAGAAACTTGTTTTCTTTTAGTGCCTTCTGGAATGTTACATTATTTTTTCTTTAGCCATTATTGCCAGAATTCCTATCTTCATCCCAGTGCCGGTGAAGACAAAGATAAAACCAATCTTTAGCTTCTGCAATAGCCATCACTGAACTGCTTGCAGAACTTGCCTGGACTATGTATCACTTGTATGCATTGTGAACTCACCTGTATGCATTGTGAACTATCTGCTGGTGCAGCGACTTGTGGTAGTGTTGGGGTATTTTTGCTGATGATGTCATCGGTGGTACAATTTTTCCAAAAGGAGCCGTCAATTGGCTTGGTGTATCTTCCTCCCTTCTGCTTGTCATGATCGTTCAGCTAAAATTTGGGTGCCAACAGAGGTGAGGCAAAGAACCTCACCCCCCCCACTGGTACAAAGACCTATCCACAGGTGTGGCTCTATACTGGACCGGTAGTCAGTGACGGGTAAGATCCAATTGCAATGGTACCAACCTAAGATAATGGGTAAGGTCCATATGTACTATTGGAGAACCTAAGGCAGGCATGGTCCCTAAGCCACATGCTTGTTGTTTAAACAGAGAGGGGGAGATGTTGAGCGCCAAGCTGAAGGGGCCCCAGCAAACTTTCAGACTGCTAGTTGATGATTGGCTCACAGCGGCCCCAGAAACTTCTAGCTGATTGGCTCCTCTGCGGTGATGCTCATTGGGCTGTTTCCCCGCCCTTTCAGACTATGGAGCTGCTCATTGGGGGACTTTTCTTGCTCCACCCATGCAACCCAGCCAATCGGCCTCAAGAGCAGGAGGAGTGGGGGAGGTTGAGAGGCTTGTGGGAAGCCGGTGGTGGCAGTTGGGCTCTGAAGGTTTTCCTTAGGAGCTTTTTTGTTTGGCATGTGTGGTTCTAAAAATGAAGTTAGTTTCTTTTGACACGTGGCTCCTGAGTTGTGCCTAGCCAGACTGCGGCAACCTACCTGTGGTTAATTTAGGTTTACCTTGCTCTTCTTTCTCTGGTTTTCTGAAGCGGCAGTTTCATTGGTTGCTTTTACCTGTTCTTTTCTGAAATGTGTGTTGGATGACTTAGATATCAATACAGCGCCACCTCTGGTGTTCTCTATGAATTTCCTATCATGGACTTTTACATTTTTTTCTTTCAAAATGGTCACCTTTTCTCTTGAGTCACCTCTTTGTCCTGTGTCTTTTCAGAGCCCTGTGTTTCATGTCCCCTTCCCTGGAGGCTTTTCAGTTTCTTCTGATCTGATTTCTGCTTTAGCTCTCATGTTCTTTGAGCATACATGGAATTTCACTGGTGGTGCACTTGTAGGGGTGTGATTTATGTCCTGTAGAATGTTTCTGTGACCCTGAGACCTCAGTGTGCTTCCCGTTTGGTTGAAGGTCCATGAAGCCCTCCTGTCTGCATCATTGTCCTGACAGATTTGGGCTGATGTCACTGAGGGTAATTGTGGGTTCTTCATTGTTTGGGGTGGTTCTGTATGGTTTCAGTCCTTGAGTATGCTTCTGTGTAAGTGGCAGGGACATTTTCTTTTTGTCTGTTCCATCACTGTGCAGACATCATAGCATGCTTACGGCCTCTTTCACACGCAGTCTGTGTGGGATAGTTCAGAATTCTGGGCTAAAATCTTCTTGCTTTACCACACTCTGGAAGAGCTTCTGCCTTAGGTTTGTTTGCACCACCATTGCTACAGGCACGATGAATCTCTTTCACCACAGACAACCATTGCATATGTGGCCCAACCTTGATCAAAATGTTCTTGAACACAACATTGGTATGTGTCTCATGACTGTACATTATGGTAGTGAACCAGCTCCTGTTAAGAAGAGTTTGACAATCATTGGACATTCATTGTTGCTGTGAGACGTTCAAAAATAGTGTCTGCTGTTTACTAAGAAGATTGTTTTGAGAGTTATAAAACTTTGTACGGCTGTTGTTTGGACAAGGTGACATTTTTGTGTTTTTTTTTTTTAGAGAGAGAGAAGAGAATTTTTTACATATTTATTTTTTAGTATTTGGTGGACACAATATCTTTGTTTGTATGTGGTGCTGAGGATCGAACCCGGGCCGCACGCAGGCCAGGCAAGCGCGCTACCGCTTGAGCCACATCTCCAGCCCATGGTGACATTTTTGGGTCATAGAGTTATTTCTAAGACACGTGCCATCTTTACACTTACCCCATTCTGCTTTGACAGTAACCACAAGAAATTATCAAATTGTTGTGTTTATTAATAAATAAATTAAATTAATCAAATAGAGAACTCATGTTTATTTTGGTCATATAATAGTAAGCTAGTTGACTAAATTTGTTCTGGAGTAAAGCACCTGTAAACTTCCAGTTGTTCTTAGTGTAATCACACAGAATGAGCTCAATCTCCAGTTAACACATTGTGACCACCTGTGTGAAATGTTGTCTAAATGTTGTCTATAAGGAATCTCCTTAGTGACCCCATGCCCAGAGGGTGGGAGTGGGGGCTGGTTCTAGGCATTTCTTAAGTATGGAACAATAGACTTTCAGAGGAAACAAGACATCAGTAAATACCATGTTGCCTATATTAACCTTGTAGGTACAGGGAGCCACTGTAATTTGCAGAATCTCTCTCAAATGCTTAGTTTCATGATTCCTGCATTTTTCTACTCATCACCTTTCTTTTCTAAAGATAAGTACTATCAGAAGTGCTTATATTAGCTCTGTACCACACAGGATATTTCTAGGACATGTAATAGAGGTGAAACCATTAAAGGAGTTAGGAGTGATCTGGGAGCCTGTCTTACTTCCTGTGAACTCACCAAAGGAAGGGTATAAATCACTATGATGTTTGCCTTCTTAGTAGCCAATTTCTAGTGTTGGAATGGGTGTAAGAAATTGAGTGCAGTAAAGATTTGATGGAATTAATCAGGAGGCCAGGGAATCATGTGAACATCATGCATGTTGAGTGCAGATTTCTCATGCTGTCATTCTCTCCTGGCCTCCACTATACATTTGTGGGATATTTTAGATCTCAGTGACCTTTGAGGATGTGGCTGTAAACTTCACCAAAGAGGAGTGGGCTTTTCTGGATGCTTCCCAGAAGAACCTTTACAGAGATGTGATGCTGGAAGTCCTCAGAAACCTGGCTTCTATAGGTAATAATGTTGGTTTTAAAATTAATCAAATAGACAACTCATGTTTATTTTGGTCATTTATGTAGAAGGTGAAAAGGAAATCAGTTGGTGAATTATTGAAGCATAAATGGCACCTACAATTCGGCAAAGCATTTCTAGGTCCTAAGTATTCATAAAGATTGTTATGTTCTCTCATTTTAGGAAACAAGTGGGAAGACAAGACCACTGAAGGTCAGATTGAAAACTCTGGAAGCAACCTAAGGTAACTGTACTCACAAGAGGAATTTTTGAGGGAATCTGAGAACTGTCATATAATTTTTAAAGCAAACCAACCGAAGAAGTATGCATAATTTGAAATGTATTTATTCTTATAATATTTTTTACCAGAAATATATACTTATCTGTAACAGGTATTCAGTCTTTTCAAAGTATTTGACATGCAAAAAGTACTATGAAATTGCATATGTGAATATGACTATGTGAATAATAGCCATAGAGAAGCTGTGTTGCAAAGGATTGTTTCCTTTCAATCTCTTTATTTTCAGGCAACTTTAACAAGTCAGAAAATCTAGCCTTTACCTGATGTTAGTAGAAATGTAAAGACCTATAAATACATAGAAAACTGTGAATGAGTTAGGTATCAATTATGTGCTGGTCACTTCTTCTTCAAAGAAGTCCTATGGTAAACTTCAAACTTTCCCCACAGAATAGTGTGGGGAAACCTTCAAATCAATTCCAATTCTTAATCAAACAAAGAAAAAATTTAATAGAGTAAATCCATGTGACTTCATTATGTGTGCAAAAGATTTCATATGTCCTTCATTCCTTCATAGGTACATCACATATCACTCTGGACACAAATACTATAAGCATGAGGAATGTGAAAAGAAGCCATGTGAATTTAAACAATATAGGAAATCTCTGGTTTCTCTCAAAAGTGTTCACACACAAATGTTGTTAAAAACTGGAGATAGACCATATGAAAGTACAGTATGTGGGAAAGTCATTAGTTGTTCCAATGACATTCAAAAACATGAAGAAACTCATCCTGGGGGGCAACCCTATGAACATCAACAATGTGGTGAAGCCTCTTCTTTTCTCCCAGGTGTTCAAAGACACATGATAACACACAGTGGTGGTAAACCTTTTCAATGTGAGGTATGTGGGAAAGCCTTTCATTTCTCCTCTTTATTTAGAAGACATGAAAGAATTCATTCTGGAGAGAAACTCTATGAATGTGAAAAAGATGGTCGAACAACCTTTATTTCACACACAAGTCTTCAAAAGCACAGGATCACACACACAGGGAATGCACATTTCAAATGTAAGGTATGTGGGAAAGACTTTGCTTATACCAGATTACTTAGAATACATCAGAAAACTCACACTGGAGAGAAGCCCTATGAATGCAAACAATGTGGAAAAGCCTTTGGTACATCCTATGAGCTTAAGGGACATGGAAGAACACACACTGGAGAGAAGCCCTATGAATGTACGCAGTGTGGAAAAGCCTTTGCTAGATCTGGTGACCTTCACACACATGGAAGAACTCATACTGGAGAGAAGCCCTATGTATGTAAGCAGTGTGGAAAAGCCTTTCCTACATCCCGTCAGCTTCATGCACATGGAAGAACACATACTGGAGAGAAGCCTTATGAATGCAAACAATGCGGAAAAGCCTTTGCGACATCCCCTCAGCTTCGTGCACATGGAAGAACACATACTGGAGAGAAGCCTTATGAATGCAAACAATGTGAAAAAGCCTTTGCTATGTCCCATCAGCTTAAGAGTCATGGAAGAACACACACTGGAGAGAAGCCCTATGAATGTAAGCAGTGTGGAAAAGCCTTTGCTAGATCTAGTTACCTTCAGATTCATGGAAGAACACACACTAGAGAGAAGCCCTATGAATGTAAGCAGTGTGGAAAAGCCTTTGCTAGATCTAGTTACCTTCAGATTCATGGAAGAACACATACTAGAAAGAAACCCTTTGGATGTCCACAATGTGGAAAAACATTTGCTTCATCCCGTCATCTTCACATACATGGAAGAATGCATACCGGAGAAAAGCCCTATGAATGTGAACAATGTGGAAAAGCCTTTACTGCTGCCTCTTACCTTCAGATACATGAACGAACTCATACTGGAGAGAAGCCCTATGAATGTAAGTGGTGTGGGAAAGCCTTCACTCAGTCCTCTCACCTTCACTCACATGAACAAACTCATACTGGAGAGAAGCCCTATGATTGTAAGCAGTGTGGAAAAGCCTTTGCTAGATCCAGTGAACTTAAAATACATGGAAGAGTGCATACTGGAGAGAAGCCCTATGAATGTAAGCAGTGTGGCAAAGCCTTTGCTAGATCTGGTGACCTTCGCATACATGAAAGAACTCATACTGGAGAGAAGCCTTATGTATGTAATCAGTGTGGCAAAGCCTTTGCTACATCCCGTCTGCTTCATAAACATGGAAGAACACATACTGGAGAGAAGCCCTATGAATGCAAACAATGTGGAAAAGCCTTTGCTACATCCTATCAGCTTAACAGACATGGAAGAACACACACTGGAGAGAAGCCCTATGAATGTCAACAATGTGGAAAAGCCTACACTACCGCCTTTTACCTTCGGATACATAAACATACTCATACTGGAGAGAAGCCCTATAAATGTAAGCAGTGTGGCAAAGCCTTCACTCAGTCCTCTTACCTTCACTCACATGAACAAACTCATACTGGAGAGAAGCCCTAAGAATGTAAGCAGTGTGGCAAAGCCTTTGCTAGATCCAGTGACCTTCACAGACATGGAAGAATGTATACTGGAGAGAAGCCCAATGAATGTCAACAACGTGGAGAAGCCTTTGCCACATCTTGTCTGCTTCACACATGTGAAAGAACACATACTGCATAGAAATCGTATGCATGAAAACAATTGGTAAATTCTTCTGTTATATACATGTAGGAGGTTTACTGGAGAAAAACCCTTTGAATGTGAAATATGGTAAATCAATATTTCATGTCATCCTCAAAGACAAGAGAGGCTCACACTGCTGAATATGTGTGTGTGTGTGTGTGTGTGTGTGTGTGTGTGTGTTTGTGTGTGTGTGTGTGAGAGAGAGAGCAAGCTCGATCAATCAATCAATCCACTGGGGATTTACTCTGGTGGTTCTCTACCACTGAGCTACATTCCAGTTGCTTTTTACTTTTTATTTTGAGACAGGGACTTGTTGAGTTTTTTAGGGTCTTCCTAAGCTGCTGAGGCTAGCCTCCAACATTGATTCTTCAAAATCAGCCTCTTGAGTCTCGGGAATTAAAGCATACACCACCACATCCAACTGAATAACTCTTTAAATGAGAAAAATATCACAAGTCATTCCATTTTCCCTGTTGCCTTCAAAGCCATTTCACTCACATTGAAAAACAAACCCTCTGAATTTGGGGGATTTGCTACATTCTGCCAGCTTCTTTTCCTTTCTTATATATGAAAACACTCATGCAGAGAAGCCCTGTGAATGTGAGAAATGTGGGAAATCTTCTAGTTTTCTCATTTTTTTCCTAATGACTGGGAATATTGTTTTGGAATAAAAAGAATAAATCCTATGCAAGTAAGAAATATGAAGGGTTCAGCCATTCTAGTTTTGTTCAGTTGTATGAAAGGACTCATACTGTAGAAAATGCTGAGGATAAGCCATGTGGGGCAGTATTCAGCTTTGAGAGTTTTCTCCAAAGGCATAAAAGAATTCACATCTGTGAAAATCCTTTTTCTATCTTTAAAACTTGCAGTAACACTTTCAACTTTCCAGGTCCCTTTGAACAGCATTTAAGAAATCACACAGGAGAAAAGCCCTGTATGTAGAAATGTGGTGACAACTTTGCTTGTTTCAGATCCA
Organism: Urocitellus parryii; assembly: GCF_045843805.1. Classification (NCBI taxonomy): domain Eukaryota; kingdom Metazoa; phylum Chordata; class Mammalia; order Rodentia; family Sciuridae; genus Urocitellus; species Urocitellus parryii. The sequence goes on along the minus strand of NW_027551780.1, from coordinate 521,266 downwards.
TTTGAACTTGTTCACACTTGAGGAAAATTTTATTTTATTTCATTTTATTTTTTATTTTTGGATAACCACTGTAGGTGTGTGAAAATGGTGTGTGTGCCTTCATTTCTTTTTTTCTTTCTTTCTTTTTTTTAAAAATCTATTCAGAGGTAACAAAATTGCACCCTGGGTTGGAGAGGAGCATTGCATCAGCATGAAGATTTGAAAGCAACATGTTTTTCTGGGTTAAGTCTCTCTTATTGTTAGATTCCATTTTCCTGGGTTAAATCTCTCTTATTGTTAGATTCCATTTTCCTGTATTTTAAGTCTTTTGTGTCTAATGTTTCATTACATATTGTGTATGTTATTTTAGGCCTCTCCACTCCAGCCTTTGGTATAGATTGGTGAAATGGCTCTTCTGAACTTCTTTCCTCTCTTTCTTTATTCAGATTTCACCCAGGAGTGCTCTACCACTGAGTTTCTCCACAGTCCTTTTAATTGTTATTTTTTTGAGATGGGGTGAGACTGGCAGCTGGGACCATAGGAATGTGTCTGTGTACCCTGCAGCTGGCCTCTTCCTTTTCCTTGATTGCTTATTGATCTGTTGTTGACTCTGGGACCACTACTCTTGTCACTTGTGCTTGTTCTAAGGCTCATGTATTGTGCTGTATGTAGGCACATTAAAGAGCATTATAAAATAATGTCATTTGTGTATATTGTTTAGAGAGGCACTTTCTCAAAATATATTTTGCCCTATACTTGAGTTGCTTTCTCTTTTCTTTTCCCAGTTCTGGGGACCAAATCCTGCCTTGTGCATGCTAGGCAGGCATTCTAGCACTGAACACTCCGTAGCTCCGGTGGTGAGTTTGCTGCTGCTGTGAGTGAGGACCCCACTGATAACCACATCAGCAGATGTAGCTCTGCAGGTGTTTCCTCCACAATTGCAGCTGATCTCTTCCTTCTTAAAGGTCTTTTATACCAGTGAATTTTCTTTAAACTACATCCAACTTAGGTTTTCTCCCCATGAATAATACTTAGGTGGAATATGCCAGAAAACCCAGGCTTGATTTCTCTCTGTGTTTTGGAGTACCTCAGTAGCTCTGGAAAAAATTGTGTGATGGTTTTCTTAATACACACTACATTACCAAAGGCTTGGTAAGGAGCATCCCAGTCTGATGTCCTAATATAGCAGCACTCCCTTCTCCACCAAATAATCTTAAATAAGCTTCTCAAGAGACCTTCACCATAATTTTCTTTCAACAGAATGTCAGGAAAAGATTTTGCAAAGATCTCAATGTGGGTTATAACACAGATTTCTGCTTTTGTGGCAAAGCTTGGAAGACCTCTGACCAATCTTTCAGTTGGTACACAAAGCACTTTTGGAGAACTAATCAAAACAACAACAACAACAAAACACCTTTATGTATACCCCTACAAAAAATATAAACCTCCATCCTTGTCCCACTGGATGTAAATGATCAATGAAATTCCAAACAGTGATCCAAAAAATATTAACTGATACCACTCAGAACCCTGCAGCTAATCAATGTGCTCCTGGAACATTCCTTGGGTGTCTAGCCTCATGTGTCCTACATCACTAATAAAGCTACAGCCTCCAATCAGGTGATATTGTGCAGTACTTGCTGTGGAGAGGGCTGTTTCTGCTCATGCTAAAGGATTCAGTTACTTGTCCTAAGGATTCCAAGACTCCTGAGCAAAACCTCACCCACAACCTATTCAGGTGTCATGGATCTTGTGTGATCATTGGTAAGAGTTCCTTACATACTTGTGCCCAAATATTGAAATTTGCCACCATGCCAAAGATGGGTTGATTGTCACTGCTATCTCTGTTCCAGCCTTTTGCTGTGTCTCGGTGTTCATTTGGAGAGGAAGGCCAAAAGAGTGTGCTGTGGCCCTTCTGTTTTTGATAAATACAGCCTAAGCCATCCAGTAAAACTTCTTCTTTAAAAAATAGTTTTGAATGCTTCCCAGGATTTCCAAAAACTTTCTTTGCAGCTAATGAGTCAGTGTGGCAATTTCCTAGTTTTACATTTTTGATTTAGTAGAAATATTGCATAGAGGTGTGTGAGCACTTGACACAGTCTGGACTTCTTTGTAATAAATACATTTGCCAAAGGCAGTAGTTGCATGCTTGCTCCTGGGCAGTGTGAGGAACTGGAGTGAATGCAACTGTCCTGGCGTGTGGGCATTCTTTGTAGGAGTTCAGTCTTGGTGAGGACATCAGTGCAGGAATCAAGACTTTTAGGAGGGCTCCAGAATCTCCTGACAGTACCTGCCTGTCCCTTTTGGACAATAGTGTTGTCATGTGAACTGGCAGGTGGATGGCTACCTTCTGATGGATTTGGGTTTGTAGCTGAGCAAATAGTGAGAATGTGCAATGATTAAATGAGAATTAAAATATTCTTTGTCATACCAAAGACATAATTTGGGGGCCAAACATAATAACAAGTAACCTCTTAGACCTTGAAGCACATATTTTCCTTCATGTATGCATTTTCTCACAAAAATTTGTAGTGTGATGCTTATGTGAAATAAACTGAGATAAACATGTAGAGGTTTATTTAATGGTACAGTGTACTAGAAGTTTAAAGATTTGCAGCAGGCTTAGATTCCACTATTGTTAAAATTTTATGAAAGACTCTGAAATTCTCAACATTCTTGAGAATCGCCAGGTGCTGTGGCATACACCTCAAATACCAGTGGCTCAAGATTCTGAGGCAGGAGGATTGTGATTTTTTTTTATCACTTTTTTAAAAAAGAGAAAGAATTTTTTAATATTTATTTTTCTGTTTTCAGTGGACACACCATCTTTATTTTATTTTTAATGTGGTGCTGAGGATTAAGCCCAGCACCCCACACATGCCAGGTGAGCACACTACTATTTGAGTCACATCCCCAGCCCATCTTTTCATTTTTCTTAAAAGTTGATATATAATTTTTTTTCTAAGAATCAAACCCAGTGCCTCACACATGTCAGGCACATTGTCAACCACTGAACCACAACCCTAGCCCAAGGGTTGTGATTTTTAAGGTGGCCTTCCTGGATAGCAAGGAGTAAAGAACTAAGTGATACTGTCTCTAAGAAGAAACTCAAATAATAAATAAAAAAGAAGGCTGGGAGGTGGCTGAGTGGTTGAGTGCCACTGAGTTCAATTCCCAGTACCTCCATGAAAAATGCATTAGGAACCAAGTTTTAATAAAACCGTATGTCCCTTATATTGTTTTCTTCTTTGGATTCTCAGGCATGGTTTATTAATTCAGGAACTCTATAAAATTCACCAGTTCAATAAAAATCAGTTGTATGGTTTTAAAAAATAATAATATAGCAAGGTCCACGAGGAGAAGCTTCCTGCTCTGGAAACCCTCAGTAATTGGTACTCATCACAAGTGGCCATTATGTCCTTATCATAAAGAGTTTGCAAAAGCTTTTATTGTGCAGGAGTCTATGAAGGTGCTAATCGTGCCTGTCTTTTCAGAGCCTTTTGGTGGAGGAATTCCATATGGAGGTCTCTGATTTATAGATGATATCATTGGGGAGCTCAAGTGAAACTGATAAGTGAAGAACACATTACCACCTGGTCCAGGGCAGTCTAAAAGGTGTCAGATTTTCTTGTCTTTAAGGAGTGTGTCAAGCAACCTTGGCGGAGTATGTCAGCAATTTATGATGTGCTCCTGCAAAAAACGTGATGCTGTGAGTCTCTGCTCAGGTCATTTGTGAAAAGCTGATGAGTAGTCTGAAATTTATTTGGTCCTGTTAGTGATAAGGGCAATTTGCATTAGAATGCTATTGAAATAGAGAAAACAGAAAATATTAGCCAAATCTGAGGCCAAAATATATACCAGTTGTTGATTAGATAGGATTAGTAATTTTCATTATATTTGGTATTTGGTATTGATACTTACAGACCGGACCAAATCATCAAAGTAGCAGTAATCTACCCAAGGCAAATGTTCAGATAGAGAATATTTGTGTTTCTGTGGTTGATATTTTATTTTTTCCTCTGTGATTATCAGTGACTGTGTTTAAACATTTCAGGATGCCCAGATAGAACACTGATTTTTCCATATTTAATGAATTAGCAACTGTTAGACTATTAAATATTCTGAGGAGCACATCAGATTTTATAGGAATTTTTAGTTTCTATATACCTTGTTTTAACATATCAAAAAACATATGAAGTGATTTAATTAGAGATTGATGGTGTTTATTTATTTATTTTTGCTACTGGGTATTGCTGTGACAAATGTGGCAGAGGATACAACATCTGGGATCGGGTGGATCACTGCTCTATGATGGAGCAGCAGGTCTAAAGAATTAAACCAGGGGGGGCTGAGGATTTGGCTCAAGTGATAGCTTGCTCACCTGGCATGCATGGGGCACTAGGTTTGGTCCTCAGCATCACATATAAATAAAATACAAAATGTTGTGTCCACCAAAAACTAAAAATATAAATGAACAAATATTAAAAATTATCTCTCTAAAAAAGAAAAAAAATAATTACACCAGCAGTCTTTATTGTGTATCTTTCATTGATCATATTAAAGACTATGCAAGCATTATTCTTTGTATTTATGAAAGTTACACAGTTAGCAACAGTATGCAGGTATTTCCTCAGTTACATTCTATAGTTGGAATGTGCAATGTTAAGAGCACCCTGCAGCTCTCAAGAAAGTCCATCCTTTAAAGTTATTTTAAAGCTGCCTTTAAAACAGTGGAACTGGTGAACCATGTGGTTGACTTAGCAAGGAACTTTGTGCCCGAGAATAAGGTCAAAGCTGAAAAGTCTCCCACAAATAGTCTCTCCCATGGATAGCATTGCCATAGCAACCAGGCATCCTATACATTTGCATAGAAACTTTTCCAGTCACCAAGCATGCCACTGCCATTATGTCATTAGAAACCTCCATCTCAGACACTTGTCTCCCAATCACTGTCACTGGTCTCCACAGGGGATTGAAAACAAGGCTGCTTTACCACTGAGCTACACCCTCACCAAGGCCCCCACTCTTTTTTCTTTCTTGAGACAGTGGTGGACTCGGTTGCCCAGGATGACCTCACAGTCATCTAAAACTGGAGCAATGTGGTCTCTGAACCGTTACCCCAATGGCAGTCACATTTGCTGGGAACTCAGCTGAAGTGGTTCAATTAAAGTAACGACTTTGGAATTCTATAGGATGTGACTACTGTTTCCATCCCATTGTACCACGCCTGGTAGAAATTTGCAAGTCCATTTCTATGTCTCCAGATCATAAGAAAAAATATTTTTTTTCAAATTTTCACAGAGGGATCAATATCACACAGACCCTAAGTACTTGGTAATGAGGGTAGGGATTATGGGAAACTTGTTGGAATTGTGTGGATCCATCCTGCCTTCTGATTTGTCTTCCCTATTTTCTCTCTCACTCATTATAGTACAAAGGGTTCTTAACCACTAAACCACATCCCCAGACCCTCTTTTATCCCCATGACATTAGAATGCACATATATACACTTTGGTATATCATACTTGGATGTGATATTATTTCTCATTTTTCTGAGTGTACATGTTGCAGAAACATATTAGTCATGTAGTCAAATATATACATACAGTAATGATGTCTGTTTCAATCTACTACCATCTTTCCTATTCCCACATCCCTCTCCCTTCCCTCCCATCACTTCCCCCAACCTAATGTAAGGTAAAGCTATTCTACCCCAGTGCCCCCTCCCTCCTGAATTAGCATCAGTATAACAGAGAAAACATTTGTCTTTGATTTTGCGAGACTGGCTTATTTCACTTAGCATGATATTCTCCAACTCCAATCATTTACTAAAAAATGCCATAATTTTAGCCTACATTCAACCTGACTAATATTCCATTGATTATATATACCACATTCTCTTTATCCATTCATCTTTTGAGAACCACCTAGGTTGGTCCATAGTCTAGCTATTGCAAATTGAGCTTCTATAAACATTCATGTGGCTGCTGAGGAGGTCATACATGCGAAATATTTTTTAAAACAACAAGTTGCTGAGCAGGAGAAAATATTTTACATTACATATTTAATTATTTCATAGTATTCAGACTATAAAAGGTACTCTAGTGACTCCATAATAAAATGATCAACAAATTAAAAAATGAATTCCGAATTGTGAACCCCTCAGATATTTCTGCTACTCTTTATGGTATTTTCTGAGAATGATTTTCAAAATGCTAATTGTTACTTTTGGCTCCCAGTCATCTGGAAGTTTCTAGAGAAAATTTCTAGTCATCTGCACTAGGTCTAAGTTCCAGTGGTTTTGCTAACTTCTGTTGCTGGAAGAATTGCTTCTCTCTCAACTCAATTATAGGTACCAAAGGGGAAAATTAAACAAACTACCAATAGACTCAATAATATTTGAGCACTTTCTCAGCCCTGACCTACCCTGTTCACCCCAGTAATAATTCCAGGCCTTCCAGTTGTTTTCAGAAGTAGTTTCTCCATGTACTGTTTTCAGAAGTAGTTTCTCCATGTACTGAGCATCTAAAATTAGTGACTTCTGTTCCAGGGAGTATATCCTAAATATCCAATTTCTATAAGCAACAGAGACTGAGCATGTGCAAATATTCATACATTACAAATAGTTGGATTTGCATTGTTTGTAACTACTTCCCAAAACTAAAATTTGCAACAGTAATGTTAAAAATGTGTTAGGAATCACAGATTCCTGTTTCACCACAGAAAATACAGTACACTCTACTTTTAGCTACTTGACAGCCTGGAATATAACACACTTGCCTCAGAAATTTAATGCATCAGTCAAATGAAAACTTTCCTTCACCTTAGCAGTCTTGTCAGAATGCCTATGATAAAAATCTGAAAGATAGGGGCTGGGGTTCTGTCTCAGTTATAGAGTGCTTCCCTAACACATGGGAGGCACTGTGTTCAAGCATCAGAACCACATAAAAACAAATAAATAAAATAAAAGTTATTTGTCTATATGACTAGTAAATAATTAAGTAAATTATTTAGAAGTAAAAAACAAAAATCTGAAAGTTAGTAGGTAATCCAGAGCATATGAGCATGGATATAAAGATTCACTTGTAGAAATGCTGGTGAGAATATAAATTGAATAAAGCTATTTTTGAAAATGGTATTAAGGTTCTTCAATAAGTTAAAATAAAAATATCATATGATTCAGTCGTAGTAATTCTGGGTATGTATCTAAAAAAATGGAGTCATTAGATCATAGAAAAGACTATATTTTCATTGTATTTTTCACAGAACCTGCTAACCTTTAAGGTAAATGGTAGGTTGGGCATGGTGCCACATAGCTGTATTCCCAGCAGCTTGGGAGGGTGAGACAGGAGAATCATGAATTTAGAGCCAGTCTCAGCAACGTATCAGCCAGGCACTAGGCAAATCAATGAGGTCTTGTCTGTAAATAAAATAATAAAAAGGAGCTGGTGATGTAGCTCAGTGGTCGACTAGCTCTGATTTCAACACACAGCATAATAAATAAATAAATAAATAAATAAATAGGCTCAACACATTGACCCTATGCTTTATTTTCCAAGAAGCAATTTACTTGCACCCTTTCTGGATTAACTGGACAGGATGTGTTACATTCTTTAACAAACTATTATCTGCAGGAGAAATGCAGTTTCAAAATAATGTTTGTAAGAGGAACGCAGGTTACACTAAAGGGGAGACTTTTGTGATCTTGTTAAAGACCAGATTCTGGAACTCAGGGAAATAAAGATAATTCCTACTAACCATAAAATCTGCAAGAGTTTATGATTAAGAATTCAATTATAAATCATGAACATGAGGCTAATTAACCTAAAGTTTTCATGGCACTGGATACTTGAGAGTTTCATATTATCCTGCTGTCAGTCCAAAGTCAAGAAGTGTACCTGGGCAGGATTCTTTAGAATCTTTTTTTAGATCTCTAATAAAAATGGAGAGAAAGAGAGCCATGCTCTTCTCTTTACAGAGAGGACACATTCTCTCTCTTTAAAGTGTCACCTTTTTTTTCCTTCACATCACTTCTAATAATCTCATTGTGTCTGCTTTTTTCTTATGTGAAATGCTCACAAAAGAGAAAGCAAAATCTATAAACTGTCATCCAGTTCTTGGAGGAAAAATTAGAAATACTGCATCCATTTGAAATATAGCATAAAATAGTTGATAAGGCAATGAGGGAATGCTGGCATTAAAATTGTGAACAGAGCTGAGTGCAGTGGTGCACTCCTGTTATCCCAGGGTCCTGGAAGGCTGAAGCAGAAGGATCATGAGTTCCATGCCAGCTTCAGCAAGGGAGAAGTGCTAAGCAAATAGTGAAACCTCTTTCTTTATATAAAATACAAAATACTGCTGGGGATTTGGCTCAGGGGTCGAGTGAGCCAATAAGTTCTAGAATGACTTGTTATCCAGTGAAAACTAATTGAACCACTATAGGCTGGAACTCAAGATTCAATCACAAGTTCCACAGAAGTCATATGGAAAATAGCTGGTGTCTTATAGATAATGTGGTTAAGTTGTTCCTGCACCCTCTGTCTGACAGGGTCACAGCATGGGGGATGCCATGGCAGAGCTACACCATTTGGAAACTGAAACCATGTGGAGGGTTAAATGTATTGTTTATGATACTCATAATATGGAAAATAGGGTATACATCAATCAATAATAAAAGTACATGTTGACGGAAATGGCAAGAAAATTCCCAAAATGAGACTAAAGATACAATTAAGACATGCCTGGAGATGTGTTTTAAAATCTCTCAGGATTCAAACAATAGTGTTATTCCTCAAAAATTTATGAAGAAAATCTTACAAATCTCAAGGTTCTTGAGAAAAACTTAACAATTTGCACTAAGCCCCACATTCTAAATCTATAATCTGTGCAACATACATTTCCCCCCACTAACAGGCCCTCCTTTGCCTTACACAGGAATCTATAATAAAAATGGGAAACACATTGTTAATATTAATGGTAAATGGGTTGTGTTGAAGAGCCTGCTCTTTTGTTAAAGATTACAAAAACATAAGAATACTTGTATTTTGGAAAAGTATCAAAGAAACTCTTAAAGCAGTTAAATAGGTCATATGAAAAAGAAAATTACCTTTGGAATTAAAAATAGAATAATATAAAATTAATATACATACATTTTAGAAGCACTTCAGAAAAGTGCTTTTAAGTAATAGGCTTTAACTACTTTAAGTGTTTTATTGGGACTTTAGAAGTAAGAAATCTTACCAATAATCATAGGTATGCGTTAAAGTTAAAGGTTAATGATATAATTATACGTGTGCTTTAAAGTTAAAAGTTAATAATAGGTCAAGATACATGTAGTCGAGTTGTGTAGTCTAGCACTTATTGATTGAGGTGAAAATGTTAAAGCTTTATCGTGAATGACAAAGGTTACAGGAAAATATTTTAAACAATGTACTTGATATCTTTGGTAATTAATATATATCTGAAAATATTGTAACTCTTAAAAATTATGTAAATCAAAGAAATTTTGAGCTTTGAAGCTATCCATTAACTACATGAAAAAAACACTTGTAAAACATTTTTAAAAATAAAGGCCCCTTTAGGGGCAGTGGGTACTTCTGAAGGCTGCTCATAACTTGCAACTATAGTCCTGTCTCCTCTTCTTTCACCTAAGCCACTCATCCTTCAGGATCCCTGGATCTCTGGTAGCTAGGGCTTGACCTAAACAATGGAGATTTAATTTTTTTTCCTTTAAATTTAATATTGAGTTTGTTGATGGGCTGTATTGAAATATATATAAAATCTGTGATTTGTGCTCATATTCTCATCGTACCCCTCATAATCCTACCACTACACTCAAGGAAAAATTGCAAAGTCTGTTTTCAATTGCTTATATTCCAGAGTCTAGAGATCTGGCACCCTTTATCTCTTTTTCATTTTTATCATTAATACTAGAAACTGTAAATTTTATTTGTACTTTTCAAGTACAGCATAAGGTGTGTAGAAATGGTGGGTATAAATTGGACTGGTCTCCTAAAATTGACAAAAGGCAGTTATGCAAGGGTAATGCCATGAGTCCTGGAGGATTTGTTAGTAGCATCCTTACCTTCAGGGAAGGAGGCATTCAGAAAGATGTTTGGCGCTTAATTGCTGCCTCAGAATTCTTACATTTTACTGACAAAGCTTTACCAGACTTTGTAGGCAAGAACTGTAACAGGAAGGTTCCTGCTACAGCTTATGGGCCTGTGTTCAATCTCCATATGTTTTAATTACAGGAAACGTAAAAGTTAAAAGGGAAGATGATAAATATCTTGTAACAGATAGTAAATGTAATTTAACTAATTGTATCACCAGAAATAATAGAGAAAAATGAACGATGATGCTCCATCAGCCCTCCATTGTCTTATTACCAGGAAATATTTCAGAACCATGGTAGGCTGATGCTGCTTCAAGACTTACAACAAATACACTCCCAAATACACAAATACACTAGTGAGACCTAAGTGTGCTCTTGGACTCATAATAGTGAGAGTTGTTCCCTTGGTTTCTTTAATTGCTTCCATGGTCACAGCTTTGGTGGCCATATCTCAAATATTCAACATGAAAATATTATTAATTATTTGGCTCAGAATACTTCCAAGGCTCTTCACAATAAAATAAATGTTGATGAAAGGAATGAGAGGAAGCTAAATGCCTTAGAGACTGCTGTCATGAATATAGATAATGAACTTTCCACTTTGAAATTCAAGGAAAGACCTAAATGTCATGCTAGCTATAAGTATGTGTGTGTTACTGCTGCCAAAGGCAATGCTTCTTAATGGTATTGGAAGAAGCTTCAAAACCATTTGTTGGATATTTGGCAGAATAATGCTTGGATCTTTTGGAGCTGCATCATCAGATTCAAGATACAAAAATGTAAGATTCATTTTTCAGATACTATTTCTTTAGCTGATCAAATGCTTAAAGAATTAAACAGCTTTAACTCTGGAAACATTCTTAAACACTCTGCATGGTATATCCTTGTATTGTTCTCATTGCTACTTATTCTTTCTTGTGTTGTAATTAAAGGATGTTGTGCCCCTAGAAGAAGAATTCAGGGACTCAAAATAATGACCCATCACCTGCTTTTTCAAAGAAAGAAGAACGGATATGTGGGAAGCCCTTCTGAGTGACCCATGCCTTCCAGTCCTGAAGCAGGAGGCTCTGACCAGTCACTACATTTGTGGTGACTTGGGCGTTGTCCCAGCTTAGATAGAAAGGCAGGTCTTCAGATGTAGGCGTTACCCACAAGGGTTGACTTACCCTCATGTGTCCCTTGTAACCCTGCCCCCTGTGGCCTTTTTTGAATAGAACTGTCTAAGAACAAGTGTCCTCCAATAAAAGCTGTCTTCTGAATGTGGTCACTTTCTCACCAGCCTGTCATGACTTTCTCTTGCCCTCCCTTTTGGGGAGCCTGAGGCCAAGAGCAGAGAAGAAGTCCTGAAGTTTGTGTAAAGGTAAAGTGTGTCTATGTTTTATTTGGTGTCCCTGGAAATTCACATGAGTGCCCTTAAGTTAAGCTGACTTTGCAGGTCGGGGGCGGCAATTTGTAACTGTGTGAGCAGCAATTTGCCTGACCTGCATGTGCAGCAATTTGTAAATGGTGTTCAGAGAAATTACATACACACACACATACACACACACACACACACTGCTTATATTTTTCTTCTTTTTTTGAGAATTTCAATATTTATTTTTCAGTTATCGGCGGACACAACATCTTTGTTTGTATGTGGTGCTGAGGATTGAACCCGGGCTGCATGCATGCACACCAGGTGAGCATGATACCACTTGGGCCACATCCCCAGCTCTATATTTTTGAAGAGTAAAAGCTAAAGCAGAAATGCCCCTGAGATGACTAGGTATCCACAATAAGAAAAAAATGTATTTGGATACGTACCTCACATCATATACAAAAATAAAATCAAAAAAGGATCAAAGTCCTTTGTGTAATATCTAGAAGCATAAAAGTCATAAAACAGTTGAGAAAATTTTCATTACTTTGGATGTGGTTATGGCTATATAATTTTGTATTTATTTTAATCACAGCACTCAGATAGAATAATCCCCGTTTAAAAGTGGTATGATTTCATGTCAAAATAAACCTTAATGTTATGTGTAACTGAAATTCAAAAAAAAAAGTAAAATTTAAAAATGAAGAAAGGCAATGGAGATGTAGCTCAGGGGTAAAGCACCTCTGAGTTCAATTTTCAGTACCAACAAATAATTATTAAAGGAACAAAGACATTTCTGAATGTAATAGGCTTAATCTTGACTCTGTTGACACTTCTGTGAGTTCCCTGAAAATGAGAACCATATATAAATAATAATTCATAATTTGTTAAAAAATCTGCCCACAAAATTATAAGATTTCTCTTTTTTTTTTTGACTCAACTATACATTCATGAATACATGAAGACGCGACAAGTGTACATATGTTATTTGGAGTCAGAAGTTAATTAGTTAATAGTATTTCTTTTACAGCCCTTCAGCTAATATGATTCCACACAATGCTATGGATCATTTGGCTCCAGAGGAATAATCTTTACTCTTGAGAAATTTCAATTTTATTTAAGTCTATAGATTAAGAAAAATGGATGTCCAAGTTTGACTTATACAAGGTAAATGTGGTTGGAGTTTTTCAGATAGAAGTCCCCATTGGGGACAGTGAAATTTCAAATAGTACATACGAAAGCCTAGAAGAAGTCTATAGTTTTAAAAAACATATTGGCTAAATTGTAAATTTATTTTTCTTTACCCTTCACAAAATTTATTATGCCACATCATAAACCTCATATCTAAAATCCTGTAGATACTTTCTATATATGTGGCATTATAAGCAGTATCTTTTGGCAAATGCCTAGATTCCCAGCAGTTTGGGAGGCTGAGGCAGGAGGATCACATGTTCAAAGCCAGACTTAGCAATTGGTCTCTAAGTAAAATTTTTAAAAAGGCTGGGAATGTTGCTCAGTAGTTAAGCTCCCCTGGGTTAAATCCCTGATACCAAAAAGAAAACAAGAAAAATTGTCTTTTCTAAGAATCTATTGTTCAATGCAGGATCATGAGATTTTTACATGTTTTCTGCTAAGAATCTTGTAGTTTAAATTCTCATATTTACACCTTTCTTCCATTTAAAATTAATTGTGTAAAGTGTGAGATAGTGTTTGAGATCGTGTTCCATGTTTTATATGGATGGATAGTGTTCCAGATGATTTGAAAACATTTTTCCTATAATGTCTTGGCATTCTCCTTGCAAAATAATCAAACATAAATATAAGAATCTATTTCTAAATTCTATTCTTATTTCTTTTTGCAGTAATGAATTTGAATCTAGGAACACTCTACCACTGAGATTTATCCCCAGTTCATTATATTTTTTTTGTTTTGTTTTGAGACAAGATCTTGCTACATTCCCAAGGGTGACATCAAAGTGTCAATTCTCCTGTCTCAGTCACCTGAGATGCTGGTACTATAGGCATCCACAACCATGCCTGGCAATATTATTCCATTTAATCATTTTGTAATTGTGACACAGTACTGATTATACTAACATTTAAAAAATAGCTTTGATGAAGATGTACTAAATATACATAGTAAAGAGTCTCTGCATGGTATTTTAACATATATGCCACATCCACTGATGAAATCCTGTTCTCATTTCCCACCTCCACTCTTTAACCTTTAAAAATCCCCAACCTAAATTCAGGTTTAGCTTCCCCTACATGAGGGACAGCATGCAGTGTTTGTATGTCTGTGTCTGGTTTTATTTCATTTTACCACTCTACCCTCCAATTTCACCCAATTGTTGCAGGTGGCAGGATTTGATTTTTATGAATGTTTGCCTACATATATGCCATATTTTCTTTATCCATCTGTCCCAGAATTCCCAGGCGATTCTATGTCATTTCAACTGGGAAGTGCCTCAATAAAGATGGGCATCCAGTTATCAGATGAGTGTTTTATTGTTTTCATTATGTACCCCCAAGTGGGATACCTGAATCATAAGGTAATCCTATTTTAGTATTATTTAGTTGAGATACTGAAGACTTAACCAAAGTCTCATGTGCTTGGCAAACATTTGACCATTAGATTACATCACAGTGCCTTAGTTGTTGTTGTTATTATTATTATTATTATTATATTAATTTATTTTTAGAGAGTGTTACATTAAGTTTCTTTAACCTCACAGCAGATTCAGGATCCTCCTACCGTAGTCTCCCAAGTTGCCTTCTTTACAGACATTTATCACCATTTCTGGCTTCCAGCATATTTCTTTTTTATTGGAGACAGGGTTTTGCCCTCTTTGACCTTGAACTTGCACAAGTTGGCCTTAAACTTGTAATCCTCTCCTTTAGCTTCTTAAATATATGGGATTAGTTGTGTGCCATGATCCCAGCTATTGTTAGTTTTTTCAGTAATATGCATAGTTTTTTATATTAGCTACCCAATTTACTTGCACACATCCGTGCATAGTGTTGATTTTTCTCCACATCCACATCAGTGGTTGTCACATTTCTAAGTTATCCATTTTGACTGGGATGAGATGATACCTCATGTATTTTTTTTTCTTGTGGTACTGGGAGTGAATTCAGGGCCTTGTGCATGCAAGGTAAGCACTCTACCAAATGAGCTATTTCCACAATCTTCCTCATTGTATTTTAGATTTGCATTTTCCTGAAGGCTAATTATATTGAACATTTTTCTATATGTTTACTGGAACTTTTTGTTTCTTCTTTTGAAAACTGTCTACTTTATTTGCCTACTTTAATGGCATTACTTAATTTTTGATTGTTTGTTTGTTTTATTATTTTTGTGTTCTTTATGTATTCTAAATATGAAGCTTGTATCAAATGCATACTGGGCATAGAGTTTTTCCCATTTTATAGAGATTCCACTTTTTTTTTTTTCTGTGCTGTAAATCAGGTTTTTAGTTTAGTTCCATTTTTATTTTATTTATTCATTTTTTTGATTTTGAAATTATTCCCAAAACATTTGTTGTCCTTACCAGAGCTTAAATTGCTTTCTCTTGTTTATTTTGTAGTTTTACAGTCAGGTCTTTTACCCCTTTTGAATTGATTTTGAACAGGGTGAGGAATCAGGATCCTCTTTCTTTAGAAATAAAACTTTATATTGAGCTTTAAAATTGGGGTGAGTCTTCCAATTTTGTTCTTTATATTTTTCTTGAAGAAAACCTGTATTTCATATTTGAGGTTGACTGAACTTCTATGTTCATTTTAGGCTTACCATTCCATCTTTTTCAATAATGGCATGTGGGAATTTTGGTAAGGTTTACGTTGGTATGTAAATAAACTTGCATTTTACCATTTCAGCAACATTAAATCTTATCAATAAATAATGGATGCCTACTAAGTCTTTTAAACATTTTCTATAGTATTTTCTGCTTACAAGACATATTTGTAAATTTCTTGCTATGAATTTAATGTTTGATACTACCATAAATGGAAATTTAAATAATTTTGCTTTGAATATTTATTGTTCAGCTTCAAAAATTATATTGATTGTTTGGTGCTATATCCTGCATAAAAGCTGAATTTTTTTATTTAAATAGTTCTTTGGTAAAGACATTATAATTTAATTCACAAAAAGCCGTATATCTGCTTTTAGAGTTAGATATAGTTTGATAGTTTTACTTCACATTTCTAATAGGATTTTTGTTGTTTTTGTTTGGTACCATATTGAACTCAGGGGCCCTTGACGACAGAGCAACATCCCCAGACTTATTTTGTGTTCTATTTAGAGACAGAATCTCCCTGAGTTGCTCAGTGCCTGGCTTTTGCTGAGGCTGGGTTTGAACTCATGATCCTCCTGCCTCAGCTTCCCAAGTCTGGGATACAGGCATGCGCCAACAATGCTCAGCTCTGATACTGATGTTTTATTGTGTTTTTTACTGATTCAATCTCTTATTAAGTCTTTTTAGACTTTCTGTGTCTGTCAGTTTTGATGGAAGTTTTATAGAAATTTGTTCACATTTAGTTGTTCATAATATGCCCTTAAAATTCTCTAAATTTTTTTGTGGAGTCTGTTTTGATGGTCTAACTTTTATTTTTGATATTTATTAACTTGAGTACTCTCTCTCTCTCTTTCTTTTCTTGGTTAATTGAACAATCAATTTTGTAAATCCTTTGAACAATCAAGATGTTTTCTTAATTCTTTCTTTTGTATATTTCTTTTATTCTTGCTCTATTCTTTATCAAAATTCATCCCCAGTGCAATTTGATTACAGTTTGCTTTTCTTTGTCTAGTTATTGCATAAAGTTAGGTTTTGGTTTGGGCGGTTTTTCTTTTATAATGTAGGCTTTGTGGTTATGAATTTTCTCCTGAGGGCTACTTTAGCTCCAACTCATAAATTTAGGCATGTTTGCTTTCATTTTTATCCACCTAAGCTATTGTCTTTTTTTTTCTTCCTAAAGAGTACACTGTCTAAATGCTACATGTTTGCAAATTTTTAAATTTTGTTTTTTTTAACTTAATTTCATTGTAGTTACAAAAGATCATTGTCCTGATTTCAGTACTTTTAAATTTATTGATATTTTTATGGCTTTAAAATGGCAAGTCCTGTACAATGTTTCCTACACAGTGGAGTAAAATATGTATTCTACTCTTTTGGGCAGAATATTCTGTATAGTCCTGTAGACCTAGTGTAGTTATATTGTTGTTCAAGTGAATTTGTTTTACATGGATTTTTGCTAGTCATTTTATTCTTTCTTGAAAGTGGGATATCACAAATTATCCACCACTTTTTGTAGAAATTTTTTCCCTTTAATCCTGATAGTTTTTACTTCACATATTTTGGAACACTGTTTTTAGACATGCATACATTTATAACTTAGTTTGTGAGATTTATATATATATATATATATATATATATATATATATATATATATATATTTAAATTTTTATCACAAATATTCATATATTTAATATATAATTTAATCTATGTAATTACAAGTATATATCATGTTCTTGCCTCTATCTAACAATTTCTGTTACAGCTGATTTTGTCTCACATGTGCAGAGCTCTCCAGCTGTTTTCTTTTTTGTTTTTATTTGTTTGCTTGTTTTTTTTTTTTTCTTGTACTGGTGGTTTTACCCAGGAACACTTTACAACTGAGACCTGTCCTCAGTCATTTTTATGTTTTATTTTGAGGTAGGGCCTGACTAAGTTGCAGGGAGTCACCCGTGAATTACTTGGGGGTATTCTCTCAGTATGAGGCCATGGAGATTTAAGTTTTACCTTGGGAAATATCGGCAGCACCCCCAAGCACATTAGATTACCCAAGGCACATGACCTCTAAAAGTTACTAGGTGATATTCATTGACTGTGACCAAGTTTAAAATTAGCCAGTGCAGATTTCAGTCCTCTGTTTCAGATTGCCCAGGGAGATCCTGTACTTTCTCATCAACTTATGGCAGAAGAAAGGATTGCCATAGCAAAGGTTGAATCTGCCATGGAGACTGCACAGCTTACTTGAATTAATCCCCAAGAGCCTATATATTGATTAACATTTCCCAATGTTGATACTCCTACAGGAGAAATATGGCAATAATTGGGAATTACTGAGTGGCCTTGCCTACCTCATTCTCCTCAAAAGTCATCAACTCATTTCCATGGTTTTACTGCTCAGTTATTAAAGGAATGACATGAGTTTTGCAGGTAGTTGGGTCATAGCCTAATATTATTGTTGTCCCTTTTTCTACTCAAGAGCATGATTGGCTTTGGCCATCCTTTTATAATTGGCAGATAGCTTTTGCTAATTTCCCTGGTCAAATGGAAAGACAATACCTTCATGATAAAATTATTTAGTTTGTTCTTCTGACTACATTTATTTTCCACAAAATTGTATGTGCTTAACCAATAGTTGGAGCACTAACAATATTTTCTGATGGATCAAGTTCGGGAAAAGTAGGTTTGTATATCCAGGCTGATACGGACATAATACAGACGTCTTATACTTCTGCATGATGAGCAGAACTTCAAGCTCTCATTTGTGTTTTAATTCATTTTGCAAATGAGCCAATCAATCAATTATTATTCAGATATTTTACATGCAGTTCGTGTTACAAAAAATATTGAAACATCAACTACTGGGAACACACCATTGCAAGAGTTATTTAATTTATTTCAAACCTTACAAAAGACAATTCAAATGTGTCATTATCCATGTTTAATTAGCCTTATAAGAAGGGCACATTCTAATCTTCCAGGTCCTTTAGCATCAGGTAATGATAAGATTGATAAACTTGTTGCTGTTTCTGAATAAATATCTTTATATGATTGTGCACAAGACTCTCATTCTTTACATCATCAGAATGCTTCTTCTTTACATAAAAAATTTAATATTCCTGGGGAAAAACTTGTCAAATTGTTAATCAAATCTCACAATATTTTAAACATATTTTATCTTTACCAACTGGGGTTAATCCCATGGTTTATTACCAAATAAGTTATGGCAAATGGATGTAACTCACATACCTCAATTTGGCAAACAGTTTTAAGTTCATGTTACTGTTGATACTTACTCTAGATTTATTTTTGCCACTGACTGTGTAAAAGAAAATACTCAGCATGTTTTTTCTCACTGTATAGCTACTTTTTCAGCATTATAATGTCTTTTACAGATTGAAATTGATAATAATCCAGTGTATAGAAATTTTTCTTTTCAGCCGTTTTGCCGTCAAATTTGTATTGATCATAAAAAAGGTATTCCATAGAAGCATCAATGTCCTGCTATTGTAGAATGAGCTCATTTATCTATTAAGCTACAATTATAAAAAAGTGGGGGATAAGGCCCCTCAAAATAACCTTAATTATGCTTTGTTTTAATTTTTTAAAATTGTGACTCTGAAAGTCACACTGCAGCTGAAAAGCACATTTTTTCCACTGCAGCAAGTCCCTTGAGCCATGTTTGGTGGAAAGATTTACAAACATAACAACAGAAAGAATAAGATTCAGTGATAATATGGGGTAGAAACTGCAATTTACCTAATTGCATCAGTAGATATAACAGAGGGAAAGGAACATTAATCCTTCACCAGTCTTCCTTTGTCTTACTACCAGTTAACATTTCAGAGCTATGGTATGCTGATGCTGGTGTTCAGGTTTTACAACAGATGCATGCTCAGTTGATCAGAATTAAGCAAGCTCTTGGACTCATAATTTTTGGTTATAATTTTTAAAATGTCATTTAATTTCATTTATCACTTCTACAATTACAGCCTCAGTGGCTATATCTCAGAATATTCAACATGCAAATTTTCTTAATAATTTGGCTCAAAATACTTCCAAACTCCTCAATAATCATAAATATTGATGAAAATATTGAAACAAAATTGAATGCCTTAGAAACTTCTTTCATAAATATTGATTATGAGCTTTCTTCTCTCAAGTTTAGGGAAACGTTTAAATGCCATCTGATTATGAAGGTCTCTGTTACTGTAGCCAAATATAAAGCTTCCCTATGGGATTGGGAAAAGGTTAAATGATCTAATGGGCATTTAGCATAGCAATAATAATAGACTGTATCTTATGGAGTTACATCACAACATCCAGGATATTCAAAAAAGCAAAATTGATCTTATGGATCCTACCTCTCTAACTGGAAAAACTTCAAGAATGAAATAGCTTCAACCCTGGAAACATGCTGAAACACTCTGCATGGTGTATTATTGGAATGAGATATTAGCTACTAGTTCTTTTTTGTATTGTGATAATAGGTTGTCTCTCCCCCAGAACAAGGTTCCAAGAACTTGAAATATTGGCTCATCATTTTCCATTGCAAAGGAAAAAGGGGGACTAAGCAGGGTGCCACCCGTGAATTACTTGACTGTCTTCTGGTATAGAACCATGGAGATTAAGGTCTAATATTGAGAAATATCTGCAGCTCCCCAGAGTGCACTGGATTGCCCAAAGCACATGACCCTATCTCTGCTCTATTAGGAAGACCCCCTCTTGTAGCTTTGGAGTTGAGATAACCCATTGGGAACTGCAAAGACCTCCTCTACCTTGTTTGGCAAAGAACATTCCATAAAAAACCTTTGATATTCCCTGATATAAATAAAGCAAACATGGGCTCCATTTGGCTCTTTTGAGTGTGGAAGCTTCATCCCTAAGATCGGCTATCTCATCCTGCCCCTGATTTTAAAATTACTTTCTGTATCCTGTGGGTTTTTTTTCTGCTTTACCTTTCTTAACTTTTATTTTGCAGCCAGACCATTCCACCAACAGGAACTCTATTTTTACCACCTGCAGTTTTGAATTCATGATCCTTTTTCCTCAGCCTCCCAAGTCACCAGGATTATAGACCTGAACCACTGGGGTGGGGTCCTGATTGCTATTTTTATTTAACACTTTTTATTCTTATCCCAACTTTGTTTTGGAATCTAAAGTGAATCTGATGTAGAAAGCAGAATAATTTTGTTTGGTTCTAGGTCTTATACCCAAGAGTGTAACACTGGGCTACATCCCCAGCCACTTTATGATATTTTATATTTTATTTTCAGACAGTGTTACACTACATTGCTGATGCCAGCATCAAACTTGTGATCCCCTAGCCTCAGTCTCACATGTAGCTTAGTGACAGCATTGTGCCACTGTGTCCAGATGATGATGACTTAGACAGGCTCTCCATAAGTCACCGAATTTGGCCTCCAACTTGCAGTCGTCTTACCTCAGCCTTCTGAGTTTCTAGAGTCATGGAGGTGTGCTGCATGCCCAACTTGATCAATATACTTTCTAAAATTTGAATAAATTGGATCCATATGTAGTAATAGTAATGAAAAAGTAATAGTAATGAATAAAATGTTTTTTCTATGTTGCCACTTGTTTTATACCTACATGTTTTTGGTACATCAATATTCCCATTATTGCCTTTTAATGATTCATTTTTCTTCTGTACCATTTTTATTTTCTTCTTTTGGCACATGATTAGTTTTTCCTTAGTGATGGTTCTGGGAGCCCTAACATCTTAAATTTATGACAATAAGTTTTTATGTATGCTAAATTAGTTTCAATTGTATAGAAAAACTTTTGCTATCTTACAGATTTGTCCCTCATCCCTGGTTTTTATCTTTGTCATAGACTATAACTTCATGCATTGTGTGTCTTCTATGCCTTGGATATCATTTGTCCCCAAACAAGCTTAGCTTTTGGACACCTGGTCCTCATTATACTAGCACTGAGGCAGGGGAACCTTTCAAATGCGCTGTCTACTGCGTGTTAATTCAGTCATTGGGGACACCACCCTCAGGAGGAATGGACGCTAGTTTCTTGGAATGAGTTTTTGAGAAAATGAGTTGTTATGAAAAATCAAGACCGCCCCTCTCTGCTCTGTGGCTCGTATTGGTCCATATGATTTTTCTTCTTCCACTTGTTCCCACTCTGATGACAGCCACCATGCTGGAATGGAGCAAATTGGATACTCCCCAGAAGCCAAGTGGATGGGAACCCTTTATCTTGGACTCTCAGACTCAAAAAATTCTGATCTAAATGACTTCCTAATCACAAACTACTCAGTCTTAGGTATTTTCTGATAGAATTGTAAAATGGAGTCTTGTAGTCATTAAGCTTAAATATTTATTTGGTTCTAAGTGTTATTTTTGTGTTTTAAGTGTTAGTTTTGCACACATATTTATTT
Source organism: Urocitellus parryii (assembly GCF_045843805.1). Classification (NCBI taxonomy): domain Eukaryota; kingdom Metazoa; phylum Chordata; class Mammalia; order Rodentia; family Sciuridae; genus Urocitellus; species Urocitellus parryii. The sequence continues at coordinate 499,616 of NW_027551780.1, read as the reverse complement.
ATTTTAATTTTATTTTTTTTAAATACACAACAGCAGAATGCTTTGCAATTCTTATTACACATATAGAGTATAATTTTTACTCTTATATTTTTAGAACAAATAGAAAAAAGAAACTATACACTCCATGGTACTGGATACATTTAGCTACCATATTTAGTTACTGACTATATCTACCATTATTTCTCATTATATTATGTGGGCTCAACATTCTGTCTTTCATCATTTACTTTAACCTAGATGGCTCTATGATCATTTCTTGAAGAGTTTTTTTTACTCACCACAAACCTTTCCTTGTACAAATCTCCCCTTATCTTTGAAGCACAGTTTTGCAAGGTATAAAATTATTGAATGTTAAACAAAAAACAAGTTTCATCATGTCCTTTCACTGCCTTCCTGCTTCTTGGATTCTCTAGGGAAACCCACTAATGCTGTCTTGAACCTGAACAACTGCTTCTCTCTGTCCATTCATAAGATTGCCTCTTGGTATTTGTTTTACAGCAGTTCAACTATCATAGTTCCTCTTAACCATGGTTTCCCTTTCTGTAAGCTATAGTGAATTCCAGAATGAGAAACTCAAGAGTTTTAAATTGCAAAGTGTTCTGAGTAGCATGATGTAATCTCATCTCCCCTCACCCCAGTCCTCCAGGGGCATGAGCCTCTGCCTTCTCCAGCACTTTCCCAATTGATACACTGTTTTTGTAATACCTTCCTGTTAGTGGCTAGTTGAAATCTTTGTTGAGAGACTGACTATTGTGATAGTGCTCCACTTGTGTAGAAGAGAACATGTCTCCAATTACTCATGCACCACATTCTGTTTGTGCCCATGTTGCATGGTTAGCACCTTGGAGCCTAAGAATAGAAGACACACCTTGACCCTCTCCTAATGAAAGATATGATTTCCCATGAGATTATGACCCACGAATTTGAGATGTGTTTAATAAGTTTATGACGAACCTCTTTCACAAATAAACTCAAGAGAAAGTACCAGTGACTAGGAAGTCAATTCTACTTCATTGTAATGCTAAAATGTCCACCAAGAAGGAAGTTGAACCTCATTTCCATAGTACATAATTGTATGCCAAAGTGTCCTTAAGAATGGCTCATGTGTAACCAAGGCAGTCTGGTGCATACCCGACTCCCAGGATTGAACCTGATTTCATCTGACAGTGCAAGGTCACCCCCAAGCCCGCCAGAATGTCACCATGATCTGAGGGATGAGGTCTCAGTCCCTGGGAGCCAGTGGACGTCCTTATTCTCTCCAAAAGGAAAATGCTATAGTCGTCATCCATGGGAGAATTTAAGCCTCATTCTCATACAATGTATTACATCCAGAAGCACATATTTCTCGTAATCCTGGGCTAATATTTCTCAAACTCTAAAAATACCAGGCTATGAGAGTTTGAAAGCTTCTTAGAAGGAATTTCAGTGGTCACTTCTACTCTATTTTTATTTATTTTTGACACCAGGGATTGAACCCAGAGCTACTTAACCACTGAATCACATCCCCAGCCTCCCCCCTTTTTAATATATACTTTATTTAGAGACAGGGTCTCACTGGGTTGTTTAGTCCTAAGTTTCTGAGGCTGACTTTGAACTCATGATCCTCCTGCCTCAGCCTCCCAAATTGCTGGGATCATGGGCAGGCACCACTCTGCCTGGCTCAGTCAATTTTCCTTAATGATAAAAACAATGATTCTTTTCAAGTATAAGGGTTAAAGTCAAGAATTCAGAGATGAGTTGTTTTTGTTTTGTTTTTGTTCCCCCTCCAACCACCAGTTTAAGCAAGAGCCAGTAAGGGTCCGTACCAGTGATAGATGAGAAGAGAGTTACAGAAAAACTTCCAGGTGAAGTTGATTGCAAGTAATAGAATGGATAGTTGGCCAAGGACAAAGAGTCAAAGGCCACTTCAAAGTTCTTGGTGTCAAAATGTGAGAACCCAGATAAAAAACAAGTTTGTGGGAGGAGAGAAATGAAGACTGAGTCCAGCAATGGAGATGTCTTGCAGTTTTTATTCAGCATAGGGGGTGATTGGTTCCAGGCCAGCAATCCCCAAAGGATAGCAAAATTCATCAATTTATGTGTAAAGTTTGTAGACAGTCTGCTCACATTCTGTAATTTAAATAATCTCTGGTTACTAATACAATTTGATACAGCACTGGCCCTGGGGATCAGTAGCAGAGTGCTCAACTACACTTGTGAGGCACTGGGTTTGATCCTCAGCAACACCTGAAAATAAATAAATAGAAAAAAAGGTACTGTGTCCACCTACATCTAAAAATATGTTTTAAAAAACTGGTACAAAGTAACTTCTATGTAAGAAGCCCTTATACCATTTCATTCTTTGGGAGAAAGTCTGTACTTTTATTTGATACATGAGCAAATCATTTTCAAATCCTTTCCATCCGCCAGTGTTTGAGATCTAGATAGAGAATCCATGCATATGGCCACAGGTATTTCCAATCCCTGGAGAACACTCAGGGCAGATTGTCTAGAAAAGGATTCGAAATAAGTTATAGGAATACCAATAGCATCTGGACTAGAGAGAGAGAGGCAAGTAGAGGGTCAGAGATGACACCTGGGAAAGCAGCAGGTGAGAGGCAGATCCGTGAGTGGTGGGGTGGCAAAGAGGACAGACAGAACCTCTGTGGACACAGGGGCGGTGGGCAGATGTTGAGACGGGGAAACAATGTTTGGGGAAGCAGACGGAGAAAAAAGACCTCACCGTTAATAAAATAAAAAAAAAATGGGGATGGAATAGATTTAGAAGCTCAGGAAATCTTGACCTTCCAACTCCTCCTCAATTCCAGAAGATTGCATTTCCATTTCTGAGCAGAATGCACAGTGGGATTTTTTGTTTTGTTTTTATTTTTGTTTTAGAAAACTGGTAAAAGTGTTCACTGGTTTTGAAAGATGATTTATGGCCCATGAATAAGGTTTTCTTGAGTTTCTGGTCACATAGTATTGGTTTCTACTCGTTTCCATTTTCAATGAATATGGAACACCTGGCCTACCAGTGGATACTACATTTTATAAGCCAATGATTTTATTTTTAAAATTCAAAATTATTAGGGATGTCTATGGAATGATACAAAATTGGTTCTCAAAGATGCAGCTCATGCCTGCCTTGATTGATCTGTCTATCTATCTATCTATCTATTTATTTTCAGTGCTCGTGATAGCTCTACCACTCAGCTACATACTGATAGAGACAGGTAGCAAGCAGATGTGATTGATGGGAACATGCAGATCAGTGAGTCATTTTATAAACCTGCCCTCTGTGCAGACCTCCACTTTTCTTTTAGAAACGTAATTTACCTAGAGCCCTGCCTGGGTCACGTTGATGTGCTAGATTCCATTCCTCAGCCAACAACCTGTGATTTATGTGAGCAATACAGGTCTCTTTACCAATGAGAACACAAATTACCCTGGTGGGGACAAGTTCTGGGACACTTTCACAGACTGTATTCCAGAACGCAAGAAGATAGGATGATTGCACCTAACCATCAAATATGTAAGAACCGTTCCAGACCAGCATGGGCCAAAGTGACCTAGAGTTGTCCTGGATCTTTGGCATGTCAACTTCCTGTTCCTGTCACTAGTGTGCACCTGATAACTACTATTTCAGACACATCCCTCAATCTATCTGGTATTAGTTTATTTAAAGACATAGAGAATGGAAAGAAGGACACTCTCAAGCTGGAGTGTTCTCTCTGATAGTATGTTGTGCCCTATTTTCCTACTGGTCCCAGAAAAGGTCAAATTAGAACTGGTCAGTGCAGAGCAAGGTGACTTGAGAGTTGCATTTATATATTTAGAATATCATGTTAAACTTTTCATAATAAGTTTTTTCTATTGATTTTTAAAAACTAAATGCCAGCAGAATGCATTACAATTCTTATACACATATACAGCACAATTATTCATACCTTTGTATATAAAATATGTTGACAACAATTCGTGTCTTCATACATGTACTTTGGATAATGATGTCCATCACATTCCACCACTCTTGCTAATCCCCTGCTCCCTCCCTTTTCCTCCCGCCCCTCTGCTATATCTAGAATTCATCTATTCCTCCCATGCATCCCCTCCATACCCCACTATAGTCAGCCTCCTTATATCAGAGAAAGCATTTGGAATTTGTTGTTTTTGGATTGGCTAACTTCACTTAGCATTATCTTTGCCAATGCCATCCATTTACCTGCAAATGCCATGATTTTATTCTCTTTTTTGCTGAATAAATTACCATTGTGTATATATAACGCATACTTTTTTTTATCCATGCATCCACTAAAAGGCATCTAGGTTGATCTACAGTTTAGCTATTATGAAGTGTGATGCTATAAACATTGATGTGGCTGTGTCCCTGTAGTGTGCCGATTTTAAGTCCTTTGGGATTAGACCGAGGAGAGGGATAGCTGGGTCAAATGGTGTTTCCATTCTCAGATTTCCAAGGAACCTCTATACTGCTTTCCATATTGGCTGCACCAATTTGCAGTCTCTCCAGGAATGTATGAGTGTCCCTTTCCCCCACATCCTCACCAACACTTATTGTGTTTGTCTTCATAATAGCTGCCATAATAAAGTTTTATTACAGTAGATTCACACATACACACACACACACACACACACACACACTCACACACTCACACACACACACATACACTCCGGTTTTCCTTTGGTGTCTCTGGACAACACCATGTGGAGTAGGAACCTACAAATATGATGCAATCCTACTGCCAGTTAAGAAATAGGAATTGGTCCATGGGCAGGCCTCTGGAATCACCCACAGCATCTCCCATAAACTTGAGGAGCAAATGGGGTGTCAGGCCTAGAGATGTCAGAGAAGCCTCCCTCCTGCTAGTGATTTCTGGGCCAATAAACTTTGCTCTTCTTTGACTATATTTTATGTATTATCTAAAATCCTCTCTGGTTTTTTGTTATTTTAAAATCTGACCTTTATTTTTAAAAATAGTTTTTAGTTGGACAGGATACCTTTATTTTTTATATTTCTTATTAATGTGGTGCTGAGGATTGAACCTGGTGCCTCACAGGTGCTCTCTCACTGAGCCAGAACCCCAGTTCCTTGTTTTTAATTTCAAATTTTTGTGGGAATTCCTGCATTCTAGTGATTTACGAACCTTCTCCTTTGAGGTTCAGAGTAACTTTCTTCTTGGTATCCCAGCATTTCTGCCCCAACCAGTCATGTTCCTCGGTTCTTTATGAACCTCAAGTGTTGCTAGAGGAATTATTAAAAGCAAATAGGGCAGTGTTTTCAGGACAGAAGTCTTAAGAGAATGCTCGTTATTCGATTTCTATTTTTACTTATGTGTTTAGCCATGGACTCATGTTTTTTGTAGTTATCATCAAATTTGGTCCAAAAACCAGCAGATTTCAGAAACTTTTCATGTTGACAGCTATTTTCAAATGGTGGCATTCTGATTGAGGCACATTCAACTGAGGGTAAACATGAAGATGCTTGTAAAGTGCTTATGAAATTTCCTGGCTAGAATATTGCAGAGGGTTTTACCAGTTTTCTCGCTACTCTGCTTCTCTTACTGGTGTTGAAAAACCTCTCAAATGCAAGTAATGCACCCCAGAGGCATGATCCTGCAGTTGTCCACTCACAGACCCCCACATCCACTGATCCAATTCTCCATCCCACATTAATTGGGAGTCAGGAGCTATTGGATTGTAAATTATTGGGTAAAACCCAGTGTTTTGTTCTCAAGGAGCCCAAGGTCTAGCTTGTTGGTTATTGGAACCACTTAGTTGGTTATTCACTTTTTCTTGCATCTCATGACAAATCTGAGCTCCATTCAGGGACCGATATCTAGTGGCACTGGTAGCTTAGGAAAATGTCTCATTTTGGTTGAGAAAACTAACATCAAGAATAATTAATAATTTCCCTTTGGGGGGAAGGTGGGTTTCTAGCCCCAGGGTGTCCCTGGCTCTTTCTGTCTTCTCAGGCACATACATTTTCTCCTCATCATGGGCAAGACAACTGTGTACTGCTCATCCCTGGAATCCTGGGCATGTGCCTTGACCTTCTCAGTCTTCTTTCAAGAGAAATGTTCCCATTTCACAAATGCAGCAAAACTGGTTCCCCAAAGACCTGGGCTGCTGTTACTGAGAAGCAAAAGTAAAAAATACTAAAAATGGAGGCTGAGGCTGGGGCTCAGCCATAGAGCACTTGCCTAGCACGTTCAAGGACCTGGGTTCTATCCCCAGCACCACAGAAAAATAAATGGATAGAATAAAGGTATTGGGTCCAACTCCAAATAGAAAAAAAAATACTGAAAAGACAGCATATTCTAGCAATTAGGGAAATGCAAATTAAAACTGCACTGAGATTCTCTTTCACTTCAGTCAGAATGACAATTATCAAGAATACAGTAACAATAAATTGGTGAGGATGTGGGGGACAGGGAATGCTCACACCTTGTTGGAGAAACTGCACATTGGTGCAACCCCTCGTCAAGCAGGATGGAGATTTCTCAAGAAACTAGGTCTGGAACCACCATCTGACTCAGTTATCTCACTCCTCAGCATCAATCCAGAGGATTTATAATCAGCATACTACAGGGACACAGCCACGTTAATGTTTATGATAGCATAATTCACAATAGCTAAGCTATAGAACCAGCCTAAATGCCCATTAAGAGATGAATAGATAAAGAAAATGTGGTATATATACACAGTGAAATATTTCTCAGCCTTAAAAAAGGAAGAATTCATAACATTGGCCAGTAAATGGAGATTATCATGCTAATGTAAAATAAGACAATCCCCCAAAACCCAAAGGTCACATGTTTTCCCTGACATGTGTTATCTACATCACAAGGCAGGTGGGGGGCACAAAGAGAATTCAGTAGACTAGACAAAGGCCAGGGACAGGTAGGGAGAGGAGGTAAGAACAGGAAAGGCAGTAGCATGTATCACCATATTGTTCTTATTTAAATATAAGAAAATACCGAAGTGAATCCACCCATCTTGCCCACCCACACTAATGAGGTCCTAATGAGAATAAGGTATATTTTATGTTTGGACAATTTTAACCACAATGGACTCGATTGTAATATATATCTAAGAAGATCCAATAAAACAGAAAAAGATAAAACTTACTGATAAGGTCCATGGGACCAAATTGATAGCAACATAGCAGGGTGAGGAAATGTGTTTAGGTACATCCCAGCATTTTCTAAACCGCTCCCCCATTGGATGCTTCTAAAGGTGTTGGAGCCTGTGGGATGGTGGAGGTTCAGAGTGCTCCATAGAGAAGAAAGGACTCCCCCTACCCCCGCATTCATCTGCAGGTGCAGGGGTCCCGGGCGGGTGGGCAAGTAATCTTGAGGCCTCCTCGGTTAACTAAGGCAGAGAATAACAGGATGCATTTGAGTCTATGGATTTATTTACCAAATTAGGAAAACCTGGAATTGTTTTTCCTGGACTCCCAATCAAAGGCAAATTGTTTTTTCTTAAAGAGAGAGACCCTTGAGTCCATCTTAATGCAAAGTCTTCTCTGTATTATGGGACTTTTTGCACCACTGAATTGGGGGGACAAGATCAGAGCCCTCCTTGGAAACACATTGACTTTGTTTGCATCAAGACAAGCAGGTAGGGTCTGTCTTTTTTGTTGTTTCTTTTTTCTTGTCAAGTGCAGAGTATTCAGCTGATAATAAGGATGCACACCTGGGCAGGGGGTCTCTGGGTTTTGGAGGAGGCAGGATCCCATTGCCTGAGATTCAGGGGACTGGCAGGAAGTAGGGAGAGCACCAGGCTGTTATCCTGTGGCCACCACAGGTATTTCTCTCAAAAAGAAAGAAAGAAAAAATGTTGTACACGCCTGTAATTCCAGCGGCTGGGGGGGCTGAGGCAGGAGGATGGCAAATTCAAAGCCAGCCACAGCAAAAGCAAGTTCTAAGCAACTCAGTAGGACCCTGTTTCTAAATAAAATTCAAACTAGGGCTGGGGAAGGAGCTAAGAGGTCCAGTCCTCTGATTTAATCCCCCAGTGTGCCAGATAGTGAGGGACCCAGGGGGCAGCTGGGGTTGACTCAGGTCTGTGCTCTCCTGTGTCTCTTCTGTGCTGATCTCCTTACTCTGCCTCCAACCTCATTGTGGGCTCGAAATAGATTCAACTCAGCTGGAGGAACAGCAGCTCTCACACTGCCAACTGTGTGGTAAACTCCTCCAGGGCGCCTGCCAGGTCCCCAGTGAGCCACCACCAGCGCTAGCCATGACACACTAGGCAATTCCAACCGGGTGAAAGGTCAGTTCTGCTTGGACAATATTGCACAGATAAACAGAGGACAAGTCAGCACCCTGAAGATGCTTAGAGTGGTCTTATTGTAGGAGGAGGCCCAGGTGATGAAACTTTCAAGAAATGACTTCAATTTCCTAACATCAAAACCCAACAGAACTTAGAATTCTGGTCAGCCTAACCCTAACCCAATGCCCAGACATCAAAAGGAAAAGAAAAAGAAAAAAGCTACACCTAAACCCTGCCATTCTTGTTTCCTCCTTGCCTGGAGCAGATATCACCCCCTATCAGTCAAATAAAAAAAAAAAAAAAGGCTCCATGGGCTCAGACTGGGGAGAGCAGAGACTGACTCACGCCCTGTCCACTCAGATGCCCCTGTGCTGAGTGCTGTCCAATCCTGAGGCAGCCAGCAGCAGGGGGCGGGCTTCCACGCTTGGGATGGGATTTATTTCTCCGCAGTCCGCGGTTCCACTCAGATTCCTGCAGTTGGACTCCAGGCTTTGCTCCCTGCCCAGGATCCCGGGTGGCCCTGCCATGCAGGAGCCAAAGCTCACCAGGGCAGGCTTGGGGGCTGGGCAACAGGAGATGGTGAGTGTGCAGTGGCACCAGGTGCCTGGACAGGAAGGCTCAGGAGGGAGGCGGGGCAGGGAGTCCATCTGGCAGGACCAGCTGTGGGGGGAACCCGAGTTGGCTGACCCTGATTCTGGGGGCTCTCTGCAACCACAGGCCTGAGCCCATTGCGGACAGTGCCCCTCTGTCTCCCTGGCCAGCCGGGTGGAGAACGTGACAGTGGCGGAGACTCCAGGCAGCCTCCCCATCCCCTGGGGCAGCCTCAGCCCCTGCTCAAGTCCTATCTATCTGGCAGGTGAGCACACCAGCCTGGCGTCTTCCCAGACTGTGGTGATTGACAGGTGGGACCAGGAGAAGAATCCAATCTCCAAGCCAGGGGAGGGCGCAAACTGTCATTCCCAGCAGCTGGGGGTGCGAGCTGATGCAGGATGATTGGGAGGTCAAGGCCAGCCTCGAAAGTGGGTGAGGCACTTGGAGACTCAGGGAGACCCTGCCTAGAAATAAAATGCAAAATAGGGCTTGGGATGGGGCTCAATGGTGGAGTGCCCCTGAGTTCAATGCCCAGCACCCCCCTCCCCCCAAAAAAAATCAAATTTCCAAATACCGTTTTTCTGCAGGAGGGAACCTGCAGTAAACAGGGACCTTGCCTATTCCTATACTAGTTTTGTGAAGTTTATTGGTTTTTTGATGGTTGTGTTTTGGTAGTTAGAAGAAGGGTGCTTTACCACTGAGCTCTCTCCCTGGTAGTTTTTAGTTTTTATTCTGCCCACTGGTCTAGCTAAGTTCTGAGATTGGCCTTGTTAGGGTTTGATTTACAATGACTTTTCCGTTGCAATTAAGTGTATGATTTTTACAACAACGTGGGTTCATGGGTGGAGTCTGTTGATGTCCTGATTCCTGGATGACAATTTTAAGAGTAAAACTTCACAATGCATGTGTTAGGTAATAACTTCTTCTTATTATTTTTTTTCTCTTATAATTCAAAAGTTTCTTGGTTAAGTTTACATATATTTAACTTTGTGGATGAATTTTAGGACTGGGTGCTTCCATTAAGAGTAAAGCATGCTGAATTGTTTATTAGTGCATCATAGTTATACATAGTACCACATGCATATGGCACCCGTGTAAAACTTACCCATGGTATTTTATACTATTTTTAAGCTGAATGTACCATGACTAGTAATGTATTATCCTGGTCATATGACCTGATTGCAGCAAGTCCCTGCGGTGGGGAACTATCATGTGTCTTTAATGGCAAAACAGTTCCCACAAATAGTTAAGAAGCACTTAAACATTTTGAGTTTATTAGAATTCTTTTGTTTCCTATCGTCATTGATACTATTTAATTTTCTCTCTGATAGGTTTTTATTTTACATTTCTTCGGTTTCTAAAGATGTTGAATTCTTTTTATTCTCATTATTAAACACACGGGTATCTCCTATACAAATTGGCAGCTCAAGTCTCCTCTGTGAATTTCTTCTGTGGTGTATTTCAGAGTGTTGGGACCGTGAGAATCACCAGTCTGTGGGCCCTTTTCCTACCCAAGCGGGCTGGGATCTGTAGGGTTCTCATGTTTTTCTCCCCTCTGAGGTTTTCTTTCTTTTTGGGGGGCATGGACTGCATGTCCCAGGGGTCTCATGCCCTCTGTGATATTTTCCTGGTCCTGTTTTGGCTCTGCCTGACATGAGGATCCCACACCTGGCACATCTGAGGTCTCGAATGTCTGGTACATATCAGCCACCTGTTGACCTATGAGCAGGTGCATTTAGGGGGAGTAATTTTTCAGGGTAGTAAGTGATGGCTCTGTGGCTGGGAGGAGTCTCCTTATCCAGAAGCCACTTCAGATGTTCCCTCATCCTGGGTCCTGTGGATCCTGGAACAGCGATGGGCATGCAGCCATTTATTAACACACTGGTACAAGTTCTTTTGGAAATGAGTCCAGAGTGGTTGTTACTCTGTTAGCTTTTAATGAACTCCATGCTATTTAATATAAGCTGCACTAAGCTTATATTCTATCCCCGTGTGAGGGGGTCTTTCTCCATATCCATGTAATTGGAGGACTGGTTCCTTCACCTGTTTGATATGGGGCCTTTCCAACAGCTGTGCTCAGGCTGCAGAAACTCTCCTACTTGGCTGGGGACTGAACTCTTGATGCAGTTGGTTAGAACCGAGGTTGCCTGTGCTCACTGCAAGAAGGTGGTGTGAGCCTATTCTAGAAAGAAACAGGGATCTGTGGTTTTGACCCTTTTTCTTCACTCCTGGAGTGGGGGGAATCGTAGTCCATGGAAGTGTTGTACCCAATGTGAAGCCCCTTCTTTGTGATCCAGGGAGATTTGCACATGCTCAGTTGCCATTGCTCCCAAAGCTTGGTGTGTTAGGATGGAGTCCATGGAATGGGGAAAAATGTTGGGACTCTGAGTGCCTGGACTTACTCCTTCTAGAAAGAACTGGTCAGGCCTGGAGTTTTTACCAAGGTAGGGGAGAGAGGGCTCGGGCAGGGCTATCAGGGTGTACTGCATTTGTTCTGTCTACCCTTAGGGACTGGCTAGGGAGGAGCTCGACTGTTAGCAGCCACAGTTTACAGATTATGCTGGCAAACCCCTTCTATGGATAAACTGGGACCCTTGATATCACCCCCTTTCTGCCCTGATCCCATGGGATAAAGCTCATGACCCACCACAGCCATAGAAAACCACCCCTTTTCTCTCATCCTGATACTTGTGTATATCCAGCTCGCTCTTCTATGAGCACCAAATTGCGTTTCCAGCTACAAGTCATTTAGTGTCCAATGGGCTCCATTTGTGGCCCCAATCAGTCTTTCTCTACTCTGGGTGACACTGGATGGAGGTATTCTGTCCCAATTATGTGGCACATTGCTCAAGGCAGGACTAATGCTCACGTGTACCCTAACTTTGACTGCCTTTTGAATGGTAGATATTTTCTCAGTGGTCCAATGCATATGTCTCTCAATCCATGTATATAACTTTATTTAAGAGGGACTCAAAACAGAAGTTGGTGTTTATTTGTTGTATGCATGTGTGGAAAAAATCCAGGAGCCTCCTATTCTTGTATAATTTTAAACATAATCCTACTCAATATGTGCTTCTTTGGGGTGCTGGAGTATAAATCCAGTACCACGCACGCCCTGCACCCAAGCCCTTCCAGTGCTCTGCGCCTCCAATTCCCACACCTCCCTTCATGCTGGGTTGTCTTGTTCATTCACATCAAATCCTCTGCTGGAGATGGTTGTATTTATCTAGGCCTTTTCAGTGCACTTAACAATAAAAATTACATTTACATACATTCGGAGTCATCTATGAAATTTTTGCAGTGTGCAAATTTTTTGGTCCTCAAATTTCTGAAATATGATAATTTTATATTATGCATTAGTGCCTGGTAATGATAGCTCTTGCTTTTGCTCTTATAGTTCAGAATTTTTGGCTAATTTCATATCAAGATAAATAGGAGTATTTTCAAACTGTTTGCTTTGGTCCATTCTTCAATTACAAGGAAATCATGGTGAAATTTTGATGGGTTGTTATCATAGATAAACCTGAGGGGAGCTGTCCTTTTATAATGAAGAATTTTACCATTCAATCTCTTATATGCTCATCTGTATTTGTATTTTTTCAAATTCTGCATATGTACTTTTTAAGTATGATTATATGTGAAATTTGACATTTATGTGACATCGATATAAAACTGACACGGTGTTTCACAGTATTGGTCAAACTGTATGCAGTATGGCAAACAAAATGTGGTTGATTGCCAGAAATGGTTATTTCTGGATGGAATTTCCAGGGTGTCCTAGTATTGAACTATATCCTCAGTCGTTTTTAAATTTTTACTTAAAAACTTAAACTTTTTATGGATGGCATTAGAGCAGATTATGCTAAGTGAAGCTAGCCAATCCCTAAAAACCAAATGCCAAATGTCTTCTTTGATATAATGAGAGCAACCAAGAACAGAGTAGGGAAGAGCAGGAGTAAAAGTCTAACATTAAATAGAGTTATGAGGTGGGAGGGAAAGGGAAAGAAAAGGGAAATTGCATTGTTATACAAAATTACATATAAGAGGTTGTGAAGGGAATGGGGAAAAATAAGGAGAGAAATGAATTAAAGTAGATGGGGTAGAGAGAGAAGATGGGAGGGGAGGGGAGGGGGGATAGTAGAGGATAGGAAAGGTAGCAGAATACAACAGTTACTATTATGGCATTATGTAAAAATGTGGATGTGAAACCCATGTGATTCTGCAATCTTTGTAATGTTTTGAATAACCAATAAAAAAATTAAACTTTTAAATTTTTTCTTAATAATTTAAAATTACTATTGCCTACTTTTTTTAAAGTTTAGGCAGGGTTTTACTCAGTTGCTGGGGTCAGCTTCACAATTGTGATCCCCCGCCTCAGCCTCTAGACCACTGATTATATCAGTTGTGTAGCACCACATGCATCCTATCTCACAATTTCTTTCTTTTTCTTTTTATAGGATGTTTTTAGGTCATGATTTAATTTTTATATATATTTTTATTATTTTTAAAATACATGATAACAATTGAATGCATTACAATCCTTATTACAGACATAGAGCACAATTTTTCATATCTCTGTATATAAAGTGTATTCACGTCAATTTATGCCATTATACATGTACTCATTGTAATTGCATTGCAATTCTTAATACACATAAATACCACAATTTTTCATCTCTCTTTGTATATAAAGTATTTTGACACCCAATTCAAGTTTTCATACATGTCTTTTGAATAATGATGTGGATCATATAATTGTTTAATGATAACCACCACATTCTAATATCCTTGCTAATCCCCTTCTTCATCCATTTTCCTCCAACCCTTCTTCCTTATCTAGTATTAATCTAATCTTTCCATGTTCTTCTTCCCTACACCACTGTGAGTAACCCCCATATATCAGAGAAAATATTTGGCATTTGTTTTTTTGGGGATTGGCTAACTTCACTTAACATAATATTTTCCAAATCCATCCATCTACTGACAAATGCCATTATTTTATTCTCTTTTAGTGCTGAGTAATATTCCATTGTGTATGCATTCCACATTTTTTTTTATCCATTCATCCACTGAAGGGCATCTAGGTTGGCTCCATAGTTTAGCTATTGTGAATTGTGCTGCTATAAACATTGATGTGGATGTGTCCCTGTAGTGTGCTGTTTTCCTTTGTGTAAAGTCCGAGAAGAGGAATAGGTGGGTCAAATGGTGGTTCCATTCCCAGATTTCCAAGGAATCTCCATAATGCTTTCCATATGGCTGCGACAATTTGCAGTCCCACCAGCAATGTATGAGTGTGCCTTTTCCCCCCACATCCTCGCCACCCCTTGCTGTTCTTTGTCTTCATAATAGCTGCCATTCTGACTGGAATGAGATGATATCTTACAGTGGTTTTGATTTGCATTTCTCTAATTGCTAGAGATGATGAGCATTTCTTCATATATTTGTTGATTGATTGATATGTATATCCTCTTCTGGGAATTGTCTGTTCAGGTCCTTGGCCCATTTCTTGATTGGGTTATTATTATTATTATTATTTTGGTGTTAAGATTTTTGAGTTCTTTATATACCCTAGAGATTAGTGCTCTATCTGATGTGTGAGGGGTAAAGATTTGCTCCCAGGAAGTAGGCTCTCTATTCTATATTTTTTTATATATAAAAAGCTTTTTAGTTTTAATCCTTCCTCTTTGTTGATTCTTGGTTTTAATTCTTGTGCTATAGGAGTCTTATTAATGAAGTTGTGGCCTAATCCCACATGATGAAATTAGGGCCTACGTTTGCTTCTGTTAGATGCAGAGTCTCTGGTTTGATTCCTAGGTCCTTGATCCACTTTGAGTTGAGTTTTGTGCATGGTGAGAGACAGGTGTTCAATTTCATTTTGTTGCATGTGTATTTTTAGTATTCCCAGCACTATTTGTTGAAGATACTATCTTTCTCCAGTGCATGTTTTTGGCCCCTTTGTCTAATATATGGTAGTGGTAATTTTGTGGGTTGGTCTCTGTGTCTTCTGTTCTGTACCATTGGTCTACCAGCCTGTTTGGGTGCCAATACCATGCTAAATTTTTACTATTGCCCTGTAGTATTGTTTAAGGTCTGGTATAGTGATACCACCTGCTTCACTCTTCCTGCACAGAATTGCTTTAGCCATTCTGGGTCCTTATTTTTCCAGATTAATTTCATAATTGCTTTTTCTATTTCCATGAGGAATGTCATTGGGATTTTGATCAGAATTGCATTAAATCTGTATAGTGCTTAGGTAATATGGTCATTTTGATAATATTAGTTCTGCCTATTCAAGATCATGTTGAATCTTTCCATCTTCTAAGATTTTTGATTTCTCTTTAGTGTTCCATAGTTTTCATTGTACAGATCTTTCACCTTTTTTGTTGATTCCCAAGTATAAAAATATTGTGAATGGAGTAGTTTTCCTTATTTCTCCCTCAGAGGATTTGTCACTGATATACAGAAATGCCTTGATTTATGGGCATTGATTTTATATCCTGCTACTTTGCTGAATTCTAGTACTAGAAGTTTTCTAGTAGAGTTTTTTGGGTCTTCTAGGTACAGAATTGTATCATCACCAAATTGTGCTGGTTTAAGTTCTTCTTTTCCTATACTTACTCCTTTAATTTCTTTCATCAGTTTCTCTGGCCAGTATTTCAAGAACTATGTTGAATAGAATTGGTGAGAGAGGGCATCCCTGTCTTTCCTCCAGATTTTAGATGGGAGTGCCTTCAATTTTTCTCCCTTTAGAATGATGTTGGCCTTGGGCTTAACATAGAGAGCCTTTATTATGTTGAGATACATTCCTGTTATCCCTAGATTTTCTAGTGTTTTGAACATGAAGGGGTGCTGTATTTTGTCAAATGCTTTTCTGCATCTATTGAGATGATTATATGATTTTTAAATCTACTGATGTGATGAGTTACATTTATTGATTTCTGTATGTTGAACCAACCTTGCATCCCTGGGGTGAATCCCACTTGATCATGGTGCAGGATATGTTTTTGTATTTGATTTGCCAGAATTTTATTCAGAATTTTTGCATCTGTTTTTTAGAGATATTGGTCTGAAGTTTTCTTTCTTAGAAGTCTTTGTCTGATTTGAGAATCAAGGTGATATTGGCCTTATGGAATGAGTTTGTATGTGTTCCTTCTTTTTCTATTTCATGGAATAACTTCATTAGTATTGGTGTTAGTTCTTCTTTAAAGGTCTTGTATCCATTGAGTCCTGGTCTTTTTTTTTTTTTTTTTTTTTTTTTGGTTGGTAGACTTTTAATGGTGTCTTCTATTTCATTGCTTGAAATGATCTGTTTAACTTGTGTGTGTCATCCTCACTCGGTTTTGGTAAGTCACATGATTCTAGACATTTGTTGATGTCTTTAATATTTTCTGTTTTATTGGAATACAAATTTTCAAAATAATTTTTAATTATCTTCTGTATTTCTCTAGTGTTTATGGTAATATTTCCTTTTTCATCATGGATTTTAGTAATTCAAGTTTTTCTCTCCTCTATATTAAGATGGATATGGGTTTATCAAATGTATTTATTTTTTCAAAGAGCCAGCTTTACATTTTGAAAATAAAAATAATTTAATTAATTAAAAAAATATGGCCGTGGAATATATTACAATTCTTACTAGACATGTACAGCAAAATTTTTCATATCTCTGTATAAAAAGTAGGTTGACACCAATTCATGTCTTCATACATATACTTTGGATAATGATATCCATCATATTCCACCATCCTTGCTAATCCCCTGCCCCCTCCCTTCCCACCCCCTGCAGTAAACAGAATTCATCTATTCCTCCCACAGTCCACCTCCATTCCACAGTATAGTCAGCCTAATTACATCAGAGAAAACATTTGGCATTTGGGTTTTTTTTTTTTTTTGGATTGGCTAACTTCACTTAGCATTATCTTCTCCAAGGCCATCCATTTACCTACAAATTCCATGAATTTATTTTCTTTTATTGCTGAGTAATATTCCATTATGTACAAATGCTACCTTTTCTGTATTCATTTATCTATTGAAGGGCATCTATGTTGGCTCTACAGTTTAGCTATTGTGAATTGTACTGCTAAAAGCATTGTGGCTGTGACCTTGAAGTGCACTATTATTTAAGTTCTTTTGGTATAGACCGAGGAGTGGGATAGCTAAGTCAAGTGGTGGTTCCATTCCCAGTCATTTTGTCAATTTTTAATTGCTTCTTTTATTTCAATTTCATTGATTTCAGCTCTGATTTTAATTATTTTCTGTCCTTTACTGCCTTTGGTGTTGATTCATCTTTTCCTTAGGGCTTTGAGATGTAATTTTAGGTAATTTATTTGACTTTTTCTTTTTTTAAAGAATGAATTTCATGAATGAACTTTCCTCTTAGGTATGCCTTCATAGTGTCCCAGAGATTTCAATATGTTGTGTCTGTGTTCTCATTCACCTCTAAGAATTTTTAAATCTCCTCTTTGTTGTCTTCTGCAACCCATTGTTCATTCACTAGTTATTATTTAGTCTCCAAGTGTTGGAGTAGCTTCTGTTTTTATCATTGATTTCTAATTTTATTCCATTGTGATCTGATAGAATGCAAGGTAGTATCTTTACTTTCCTGTGTTTTCTTAGAGTTGCTTTTTGATATAATATATGGTATATTTTAGAGAAGGATCTATTTGCTGCTGAGAAGAGAGTGTATTCTCCTGTTGAAGGATGAAACAGTCTATGTATGTTAGTTAAATCTAAGATATTAATTGTACTATTGAGTTCTGTAGTTTCTGTTTGGCTTTTGTTTAGAAGATCTATCCAGTGGTAAAAGAGGTGTGTTAAAGTCACCCAGAATTATTGTCTTGTGGTCTACTTGGCCCTTGAACTTGAGAAAAGTTTGTTTGAACATAGATGATCCATTGTTTGGGTTATAAATATTTATAATTATTATGTCGTTTGGTGTATGGTTCCCTTAAGCAGTATGAAATGTCTTCCTTTATCCCTTTTGATTAACTTTCACTTGAAGTCCACATTATTTGATATGAGGATGGATACCCCTGCTTTCTTCCACAGTCAATGTGAGTGGTATGTTTTTTTTTAATATGTATTCTTGTAGATGGACACAATACCTTTATTTTATTTATTTAGTTTTATGTGGTGCTGAGGATCGAACCCACGGCTTAACACATGCGAGGTGAGCCCCAGTGATATTTTTTTTTCTGACCTGTCACCTCTAGTCTGTGGGTATCTTTTCCTATGAGATGAGTCTCTTGGAGGTAGAATATTGTTGGGTCTTTTTAAAAAAATCTAATCTGCTAATCTTTTGATTGCTGAGTTTTGGAAATTAACATTCAGGGTTATTTTTGAGACATGATTTCTATTCCCATTATTTTTGTTTATTTTTGGTATTTGACTTGACTTGATTTCTCTTTTATAGGTTTTTTCGTTTAGAGTGATACCTTCCTTTTTAAATTTTTTATTGTTTTTCCTTTCCTCCTCATGGAATATTTTGCCAAGGATATGTTGTAGTGCAGGTTTTCTAGTTGTAAATTATTTTAACATTTGTGTATCATGGAAGATTTTTATTTTGTCATAAAAATAATATTTAAATCAAAATTTAATTGCTAATCAAAATTTAATTTTGCTGGGTATGATTCTTTATTGGCATCTGTCTTTTTCAGAGCTTGGTATATGTTGTTGTAGGATCTTGTAACTTTCTGGGTCTTAGTTGAGAAATCAAAGATCCAGATTGTTTCCCCATATGTAATCTGATTCCTTTCTCTTGTGGCTTTTAAAATACTCTGCTTCTCCTGTACACTAGATATTTTCATTATGATGTGCCTTGGTTTGGATCTGTTGAGATTTTGTATATTTGACATCTTGTAAACTTCTTGTATTTGATTTTCCAGTTCAGTCTTCATGTTTGGAAAATTTTCTGGTATTATTTCATAAAATAGATTTTCCATTTCTTTAGTTTGTCCCTCTATGCCTTCCTCTGTCCCAAAAATTGTTAAATTTGATCTTTTTTATGTTATCTCACAATTCTTGAATCTTCTGCTCTTGATTTCTTACCATCTTCACTGGGGCCAACTTTTTTTTCAAGATTACATAATTTGCCTTCCACGTCAGAGGTTCTGTCTTCCAAGTGAGCTATTCTGTTGGAGATACTTCCTATTGAGTCCTTAATTTGGTTTACTGTTTCCTTCTTTTAAAGGATTTCTCTTTGTTTGTTGTTTTTTCAGAATCTATCTCCTTATTGAAGGAATTTTATGCTTTCTGTATTTGCTTATGTAGCTCTTTATCAAAATGATCTTTTGCTGCCTGTATTTGCTCTCTTATATCATTTTTTAATTCAAAAAAATTATATACCTCCTCCACTCCTTCTGTGTCATTTCTTCTTCTGTTCTGGCTATGGATTCTAATAATGTAGGATATTTGTTTGGAGCACATTCTTGCTTGGTTTTTCATGTTGTTCATGCATCTTCCCTTCCATCTCTGTGTTTTCAAGGTGTTACCATTTTTACCCTGTAGGCTTATAGTGTCCCCAACGTGTTCCAATACCTTCTTTTTTAAAAAATAATATTTATTTTTTAAATACACATCAACAGTGGAATACATTACAATCCTTATTACACACATAAAGCACAATTTTTAGTATCTCTTTATATAAAATATGTTCATGCTAATTTATGCTATTGTACATATACTCATTTCTTTCTGCATTACAACTCTTAATACATATATATACAGATATAAAAATTTTTATTGTATAAGTATGTTGGCACCAAATTCAAATCTTCATACACATATTTCTAAATAATAATGTTGATCATATTCCACCATCCTTGCTAATCCCCGTCCCCCTCCTTTTTTCTCCCACCCCTCTTCCCTATCTAGAATTAATCTAATCCTCCCATGTTCTCCCACCCTACCCCACTGTGAGTCACACCCATATATACGAGAAAATATTTGGCATTTTTGGGGGGAATTGGCCAATTTCACTTACCATAATATTCTCCAACTACATCCATTTACTGGCAAATGCCATGTTTTTATTCTCTTTAATACTGAGCACTATTCCATGGTGTATATATGCCACATACTTTTTATCCACTCATTCACTGAAGGACATCTAGGTTGGCTCCACAGTTTAGCTATTGTGAGTTGTGCTGCTATAAACATTGACCTGGCTGTGTCCCTGTAGTGTGCTGTTTTTAAGTCCTTGGGTATAGTTCAAGAAGAGGAATAGCTGGGTCAAATGGTGGTCCCATTCCCATATTTCCAAGGAATCTCCATACTGCTTTCCATATTGGCTGCACCAATTTGTATCCCACCAGCATTGTATGAGTGTACCTTTTCCCCACATCCTTGCCAGCACTTATTGTTTTTCTTCATAATAGCTGCCATTCTGGCTGGAGTGAGATGAAATCTATTTTTGATTTGCATTTCTTTAATTGCTGTGTTGAACTTTTTCATATATATATTTGTTGCTCAATTGTATATCATATTCTGAGAAGTGCTTGTTCAATTCCTTGGCACATTTATTGATTGGGGTTTTTTTGTGTGTGTGTTAAGATTGAATTTTTCGTATACCTTAGAGATGAGTGCTGTGGCTTAAGTGTGTCTGGTAAGAATTTGCTCCAAAGATGTAGAGTGTCTCTTTACCTCAGGGATTGTTTCTTTTGCTGAGAAGCTGTTCATTTTGAATCATACCACTTGTTAATACTTGGTTTTAATTCTTATGCTATGGGGGTCTTATTAAGGATATTGGGGCCTAATGAAACATGATGAAGATTTGGACCTATTTTTTCTTCAATTTTGTGTAGTCTCTGGTTTAATTCTTAGGTCCTTGATTTAATTTCATTTTGTTGCATATGGATTTCCAGTTTTCCCAGCACCATTTGTTGAAGAGGCTGTCTTTTCTCCAATGTATGTTTTTGGTACCTTTGTCTAGTATGAGATACCTCTATTTATGTAGGATATTCTTTGTGTTTTCTATTCTGTACCTTGGTCTACATGTGTATTTTGGTGTCAGTACCATTCCGGTTTTGTACTATTGCTCTGTAGTATAGTTTAAGGTTTTGTATAGTGATGCTTCCTGCCTCCCTCTTCTTCCTTATGATTGCTTTGGCTATTCTGGGTCTCTTTATTTTTCCAGGACTAATTTCATGATCCCTTTTTCTATTTATATGAGGAATGCCATTGGGATTTTGATTGGAATTGCATTAAATCTGTATAGTGTTTTGATAGTATGGTCATTATTAATTACATTAATTAACAATATTAAATCTTCTTATCCAAGAACAAGGAAGCTCTTTTCATCTTCTAAGTCTTCTTTAATTTCTTTCTTAAGCATTCTGTAATTTTCATTGTAGAAATTTTTCACCTCTTTCATTACGTTGATTCCCAAGTTGTAGGATTTTTTTGTTTGGTGTTTTTCTAGATTATTGTAAAGGGGGTAGTTTTCCTAGTTTCCCTTTCAGAGGACTTGTCACTGATGTACAGATTCCCTTTGATTTATGGGTGCTGATTTTATATTCTGCTATTTTGATTAATTCATTTACTAGTTCTAGTTTTCTGGTGGAATTTTTTGGATCTTCTATGTATAGAATATTGTCACCAGCAAATAGTGATAGTTTGAATTCATCTTTTTCCTATCCATATCCTTTTAATTTCTTTCATCTGTCTATTTGCTCTGGCCAGTGTTTCAAGAATGATGCTGCATAGAAGTGGTGAGAGGGCAGCCCTGTCTTGTTCCAGTTTTTAGAGGGAATGCCTTTGATTTTTCTCCATTTAGAATGATGTTGGCCTGAGGCTTAGCATAGATAGCCTTAACAATATTGAGATATGTTCCTAGTGTTTCTAGTGTTTTGAATATGAAGGGGTGCTATATTTGGTTGAATGCTTTTTATGCATCTATTGAGATGATCATATGGTTCTTATCCTTAAGTCTATTGATGTGATGAATTCCCTTTATTGATTTCCATATGTTGAACCAACCTTGCATCCCTGGGATGAACCCCACTTAATCATGGTGCACCATCTTTTTAATATGTTTTAGTATTCAATTTCCAGAATTTTACTCAGAATTTTTGCATCTGTGTTCCTTCAAGGTATTGCTCTGAAGTTTTCTTTCTTTGTGTCTTTTTCTGATGTTAGAATCATGGTAATTTTTGCCTCATACACTGATTTTGGAATTGTTCCCTCTTTTTCTATTTCATGGAATAATTTGAGGAGTATTTGTGTTAGTTCTCCTTTAAAGTCTTGTATTCATCCATTCCTGTTTTTTTTTTTTTTTTTGTAGGGTTTTGATGGTGTCCTCTATTTCATTACTTGAAATTGATCTGTGTAACATGTGTGTATCATCCTCACTCAATTTGGGCAAATTATGATTCTAGACATTTGTCGATGTCTTCAATATTTTCTGTTTTATTGGAGTACAAATTTTCTTTTTTTTTTGCTTTGTGAAAATAAAATGTTTATTAAACTTGAATTAACTTATGAATCATTTTTAGAATTTTTTTTAAAAAATCATTAATTCTATATTAAAGATAAGAATTCGTTATTTATTTATTTATTTATTTATTTAAGGAGTACAAATTTTCAAAATAATTTCTAATTATCTTCTGTATTTCTCTAGTGTTCATGGTGATATTTCGTTTTTCGTCATGGAGGGTTATTTTATTTTGTTGTTCTTTGTTTGTTTGTTTTAGTAATTGGAGATTCTCTTTCCTCTACATTAGCATGAATAAGGGTTTATCAAATGTATTTATTTTTTCAAAGGGCCAACATTTCATTTTGAAAATTTAAAATATTTTTTTCTAAAAAATATGGCAGCGGAATGTATTACAATTCTTACTACACATGTTCAGCACAATTTTTCATATCTGTTTATATATAAAGTCTTCATACATGTACTTTGGATAATGATGTCCATCACATTCCATGATTCTTGCTAACCCTAACCCTACCCGCTCCCTTCCCTCCCACCCCTCTTCCCTATTTAGAGTTCATCTATTCCTCCCACACTCCCCTTCCTACCCAATGAGTCAGCCTCCTTATATCAGAGAAAATATTTGGCATTGGGTTTTGGGGGATTGGCTACCTTCACTTAGCATTATCTTCTCCAACATTTACCCGCAAATGCCATGATTTTATTCTTTTATTGCTGAGTGAAGTTTCATTTTGTATATATGCCACATTTTTTATCCATTCATCTACTGAAGGGCATCTAAGTTAGCTCTAAAGTTTAACTATTGCGAATTGTGCTACTGTAAACATTGATGAGGCTGTGTCACTGTAGTATCCTGTTTTTAAGTCCTTTGGGTATAGGCTGAGGAGATGGATACCTGGGTCAAATGGTGGTTCCATTCCCAGGTTTCCAAGGAACCTCCATAATGCATTCCATATTGGTTCCAACAATTTGCAGTCCCACCAGCAGTGTATGAGTGTGCATTTTCCCCACATCCTTGCCAACACTTATTGTTGTTTGTCTTAATAATAGCTGCCATTGGGATTAGAGTGAGATGATATCTTAAAGTACTTCTTATTTGCGTTTCTCTGATTGATAGAGATGATGAGCATTTTTTTCATATATTTATTGATTGTATATCTTCTGAGGAGTGTCTATTCACGTCCTTTCCCCATTTGTTGATTGCATTATTTGTTGTTTTTTATTTGTTTGTTTGTTTTGGTTTGGTTTGGTTTTTGTTGTTTTTTTTTTTTTTTTTTTTTTTGGTCTACCGGGGTCTTTTAAGTCCTCTGTCCTGGACCACAACTTTATTTGCTTCCTCACATTGTGAAGCTTCCACCTTCTTGGACTGAGCTGTTGCCAGTTTCCTAGTGTTGCCATCCTTCAGGCAAACATTTGGTGACTATTTCTCTCATGATTTTGTGAGTAAATATAATAAGCTCCCTTTTGTATGCACATGTACATTTCTTATGTATTTTATTCCCTTTTTCTGAAGAACCATAAAAAATACAAGCATGTTCTCAACAAAATGTGAGTCATATGGCTTATCTAGTTTAAATTGTTTAAAAAACCTCCTTATAGTTTATTAGTGTCTATTCAAATTTATATTCCTGACAAGGATATCCAAGCATTTCCTTTCCTGCATATGCTCTGCAGTATGTGTTACCTACCAACATTTTGAGAAAAGCTCACATGTGTGTGGTTATCTCATTGTGATGTAACCTAAAATCATAAAAATTCCAGAAGGAAATTAGAAAAATACTTTGTCATTGGTGTTGGCAATGGTTTCAGATAGAACATGCTGAGAATGTGCAAGGAAATACACAAAGAGATAATTGAGACTACATAAAGCTAAAAATGTTTTTGGAGAGCAAAGGAACCAATCAATGAAATGTAAAAGTAGACTGGTTAAAGAAAATCATTGCTAGCCACATGTCTGATAAAAGTGCAATGTCCAAAATATATGAAACTTACACAACTCATAATTTTAAAAAAAACTAATAGCTGAATTTATATATGGCAAAATAAACAAGTGTGTAAGACATATAAAAGTTACTCAAGATCACTAATTAGGCTAACTAAAATTATAATTTGCTTTCGCTTCTCTGCTTCATTTATCTCACAGGATTATGTGTGCATGCTCTCCTTCTTGCACAGGGCATTCTGAGACATTGGTCAATTCACAAAATGCCAGGTTCTCATTTCCCCACATTGTGCTTCCTCATCCGTTCCATCTTAATTGCCAAGAAAGTCACGAGCCTAGAAAACAACAACATTTGGATAAATTGCAAGATAATCATCAACTTTGAAAATTACTTCAGGAATCAATAGAATACATTAGTAGATCCAGATGTGAAGAAATATAAAGTAGAGTTACAAATTAACATTTAACTTAATTGCAAATATTTTTATGAGCAGCTGAAAAGCTGATCATGGGAGCGCACGTTACTAGTCCCAGCTTCCTGTGAAGCTACAGCAGGAGGAGGATTTGGGCTAAGGAATGTGAGGCCAACCTGGCAAAAACCCAGCTTCAAAAATCAACCCACAAAAACCCCAAAAAAACAGTAATCACATTTTTTAAAAGTGGTGCCTTCACAGGTGACTTCTAGCAAACATGTAATAAGAGATCAGTAAGAATAATTCATGATTATGGCTAAAAATAGAAGAAAATTGGCTAATTCTTTCTGTAAGGCCAGAAATACCAGATAACACAACAAAAGAATGAAAATTGCAGGCCATCTTCCTGTAGATGTTGACCCAGATATTCAAAACCCCAGAAAACTGAGAATAACAACAAAAATAGAGTGGACTTCATGACCAAGAGGGACAATATGTAAGTTTCCAAAAATCATTTTGATAGAGAAAAGCTTTTGGCAGATTACATACTTGTGTAATTTATTGTAAAACCTATGGCCAATTAAGACCAGAGGACAATTCTTTTTCAATTCACTAAAGGACAGCTATGAACTGTTTTCATATTTAATGGTGAGAACCTAATTGTTTCATAATTTACTTTTAGAAAAAGGGAATTAAAGTATGGTTTTCTGACTTCTAAATATTGTTCTCAGAATATTGAACAGCATTTTATACACCAAAGTCAAATAGCATATGCAGATGATATTCTTATTTCTACAATATTTCTAAGCAATTTTCATGCACTAATGAAACATAAGACCTAAATTAGATCAATAATTTCATGGGTTAAATGGTCAACATTAAGTCATGTAATTTATACACACTAGCAATGGGCAGTATTAAAATTGAGGCATAAATCCACTCACAAATATAGGAAAAAATATTTAAAATGAAAGTTATAACAAAAGAACTGTTCACTGCAAAGTAAAAATAAAGGGGAAAGTAAAATGCAAAAAAAGGAAACAAAGTGGGAAAACAGCTAATATTCAATGATGAAAAGTTTTTTTTTTTTTTTTTTTTTGTTAAAACCACAATATTCCACAGTGGGTCTGCAGATTCAATATAATGATGCCAAAATCCAAAAATCATTTTGTAAAAATTACCCAAGGTGTTTCTAAAATCATAACAAATGCAAAAGAAATTAAATAACTCAATATTAAAATAAAAATTGTGTGACTTTTATTGAAAATGTGCATTGCAAAAATACATTGTGTAGGATATTAAATTTGGTTAAATATCTCTTAAATTGCTGATGACCAGTATTACCCATGCATGAAGTGAGGGTCTGTGTTAATGTAGGCAAGAATTAGGCTGGAATTGACATTTGTCATCACAGGTACTACCTGCTGAGCTTGATGATGTCTATTGCTTTCATGACAACTTTTTTCTGCCTCCCAGATTTTCTGCACTTTTCCTGCCATCGATGTTCTATCTCTTGTATTTCACCCAAACATATCCCAGTGAGTATCAGGTATTGAAATTCAGATATATTCCTGCTCTTTCTGCAGCTGAACACTAGAACAACAATGCAATTCAATGTCTTCATGAGTGGTGGAAGATATATCCTTGATCCTCACACAGGCTGAAGTGTGTTTTATTTTATTCTATATTTTTTAGTTTAAAATGAGGACAGTGGAATGCATTACAATTCTTTTTTTTATTGGTTGTTCAAAACCTTACAAAGCTCATGACATATCATATTTCAAACATTAGTTTCAAGTGAGTTATGAACTCCCATTTTTACCCCAAATACAGATTGCAGAATCACATCGGTTACACATTCACCTTTTTACATAATGCCATACTAGTAACTGTTGTATTCTGCTACCTTTCCTATCCTCTACTATCCCCCTCCCCCGCCCCATCTTCTCTTTCTATCCCATCTACTGTAATTCATTTCTCTCCTTGTTTTTCCTTCCAATTCCCCTCACACCCTCTTTTATGTAGTTTTTTATAACAATGAGGGTCTCTTTCCATTTCCATGCAATTCTCCTTTTCTCTCTCTTTCCCTCCCATCTCGTGTCTCTGTTTCATATCAATCTTTTCATCCTGCTCTTCCTCCCTGCTCTATTCTTAGTTGCTCTCATTATATCAAAGAAGACATTTGGTATTTGTTTTTTAGGGATTGGCTGGCTTCACTAAGCATAATCTGCTCTAGTGCCATCCATTTCCCTGCAAATTCCATGATTTTGTCATTTTTTAGTGATGCGTAATACTCCATGGTGTATAACTGCCACATTTTTTTAATCCATTCATCCATTGAAGGGCATCTGGGTTGGTTCCACAGTCTAGCTATTGTGAATTGTGCTGCTGTGAACATCGATGTGGCAGTATCCCTGTAGTATGCTCTCTTAAGGTCTTCAGGGAATAGACCAAGAAGGGCAATAACTGGGTCAAATGGTGGTTCCATTCCCAGCTTTCCCAGGAATCTCCATAGTGCTTTCCAAATTGGCTGAACCAATTTGCAGTCCCACCAGCAATGTACAAGAGTACCCTTTTCCCCACATCCTCTCCAGCACTTATTATTGTTTGACATCATAATGGCTGCCAATCTTACTGGAGTGAGATGGTATCTTAGGGTAGTTTTGATTTGCATTTCTCTAACTGCTAGAGATGGTGAGCATTTTTTCATGTATTTGTTGATTGATTGTATGTCCTCCTCTGAGAAGTGTCTGTTCAGGTCCTTGGCCCATTTGTTGATTGGGTTATTTGTTGTCTTATTGTCTAATTTTTTGAGTTCTTTGTATACTCTGGATATTAAGGCTCTGTCTGAAGTGTGAGGAGTAAAAATTTGTTCCCATGATGTAGGCTCCCGATTTACTTCTCTTATTGTTTCTCTTGCTGTGAAAAAACTTTTTAGTTTAAGTAAGTCCCATTTGTTGATTCTTGCTGTTAACTCTTGTGCTATGGGTGTCCTGTTAAGGAATTTGGAGCCTGATCCCACAATATGTAGTTCGTAGCCAACTTTTTCTTCTATCATAAGCAGAGTCTCTGATTTGATATCAAGGTCCTTGATCCATTTTGAGCTCACTTTTGTGCATGGTGAGAGGAGGGGATTCAGTTTCATTTTGTTGCATATGGATTTCCAGTTTTCCCAGCACCATTTGTTGAAGATGCTATCCTTCCTCCATTGCATGCTTTTAGCCCCTTTATCAAATATAAGATAGTTGTAACTTTGTGGATTAGTCTCTGTATCCTCTATTCTGTACCATTGGTCCACCCGCCTGTTTTGGTACCAGTACCATGCTGTTTTTGCTACTATTGCTCTGTAGTATAGTTTGAAATCTGGTATTGCTATACCACCTGATTCACACTTCCTGCTCAGAATTGCTTTTGCTATTCTGGGTCTTTTATTTCTCCATATGAATTTCATGATTGCTTTATCTATTTCTACAAGCAATGCCATTGGGATTTTGATTGGCATTGCATTAAACCTATTACTTTTGGTAATATCGCCATTTTGATGATGTTAGTTCTGCCTATCCATGAACAGGGTATATCTTTCCATCTTCTAAGATCTTCTTCTACTTCTCTTTTTAGGGTTCTGTAGTTTTCATTGTATAAATCTTTCACCTCTTTTGTTAGGTTGATTCCCAAGTATTTTATTTTTTTTTGAGGATATTGTGAATGAAGTGTTTTTCCTCATTTCCGTTTCAGAAGTTTTGTCACTGATATACAGAAATGCCTTTGATTTGTGCGTGTTGATTTTATATCCTGCCACTTTGCAGAATTCATTTATTAGTTCTAGTAGTTTTTTTGTAGACCCTTTTGGGTCTTCTATGTATAGAATCATGTCATCTGAAAATAGTGAGAATTTAAGTTCTTCTTTTTCAATTTTTATGCCTTTAATTTCTTTCGTTTGTCTAATTGCTCTGGCCAGTGTTTTGAGAACTATATTGAATAGAAGTGGTGATAAAGGGCATCCCTGTCTTGTTCCAGATTTTAGAGGGAATGCCTCCAATTTTTCTCCGTTCAGAATGATGCTAGCCTGGGGCTTAGCATAGATAGCTTTTACAATATCAAGGTAAGTTCCTGTTATCCCTAGTTTTTCTAATGTTTTGAACATGAAGGGATGCTGTACTTTGTTGAATGCTTTTTCTGCGTCTATCAAGATGATCATATGGTTTTTATCTTTAAGTCTATTGATATGGTGAATAACATTTATTGATTTCCGTATATTGAACCATCCCTGCATCCCAGGGATGAATCCTACTTGATCATGATGCACAGTTTTTTTGATGTGTCTTTGTATCCGATTTGCCAGAATTTTATTGAGGATTTTTGCATCTAGGTTCATCAGAGATATTGGTCTGTAGCTTTCTTTCATTGAAGTGTCTTTGTCTGGTTTCGGAATCAATGTGATGTTGGCCTCATAGAATGAATTTGGAAGAACTCCCTCTTTTTCTATTTCCTGAAATAACTTGAAAAGTATTGGTATTAATTCTTCTTTAAAGGTTTTGTAAAACTCCGCTGTATATCCATCTGGTCCTGGGCTTTTCTTGTTTGGTAGTCTTTTGATTACTTCTTCAATTTCATCCATTGATATTGGTCTGTTCAAATCATGTGTGTCCTCCTGACTCAGTCTGGGCAAGTCATATGTCTTAAGAAATTTATCGATGTCTTCACTATCTTCTATTTTATTGGAATATAGGTTTTCAAAATAATTTCTAATTGTCTTCTGTATTTCTGTGGCATCTGTTGTGATATTGCCTTTTTCATCCCTTATGTTAGTAATTTGAGTTCTCTCTCTTCTTCTCTTCGTTAGCATGGCTAAGGGTCTGTCAATCTTGTTTATTTTTTCAAAGAACCAACTTTTAGTTTTGTTAATTTTTTCAATAGTTTCTTTTGTTTCAATTTCATTGATTTCTGCTCTGATATTAATTATTTCTTGCTTTCTGCTGCATTTACTATTGTTTTGCTCTTCCTTTTCTAGGGCTTTGAGATGAAGTGTGAGCTCATTTATTTGTTGGTTTTTCCTTTTTTTGAGGAATGACCTCCAGGCGATGAATTTCCCTCTTAAAACTGCTTTCATTGTGTCCCATAGATTCCGATATGTTGTGTCTGCATTTTCATTTATCTCTAAGAATTTTTTGATTTCCTCCTTTATGTCTTCTGTAACCCCTTGATCATTCAGTAACATATTGTTCATTTTCCA
Source organism: Urocitellus parryii (assembly GCF_045843805.1). Classification (NCBI taxonomy): domain Eukaryota; kingdom Metazoa; phylum Chordata; class Mammalia; order Rodentia; family Sciuridae; genus Urocitellus; species Urocitellus parryii. The sequence goes on along the minus strand of NW_027551780.1, from coordinate 469,737 downwards.
TGTGATATTGGATTTTCCCTTCCTTCTTTTATCATTAATTTCCAGTTTCAATCCATTATGATCAGATAAAATGCATGGTATAATCTCCACTCCTTTATATTTATTGAGGGTTGCCTTATGGCATAATATATGGTCTATTTTTGAGAAGGATCCATGTGCTGCTGAGAAAAAAGTATATCCATTCGATGATGGTTGGTATATTCTATATATGTCAGTTAAGTCTGTGGTATTGAGTTCTATAGTTTCTTTATTCAACTTTTGCTAGGAGGATCTGTCCAATGGTGAGAGAGGTGTGTTGAAGTCACCCATAATTATTGTGTTGTGATCTATTTGATTCTTGAACTTGAGGAGAATTTGTTTTATGTACCTTGCAGCACCATTATTTGGTGCATAAATATTGATAATTGTTATATCTTGTTGTTTAATGGTTCCTTTTAACAGTATATAATGTCCTTCCTTATCCCTTTGGATTAACTTAGTCTTGAAGTCGATTTTATTCGATATGAGGATGGCCACCCCTGCTTGCCTGCGCGGACCGTGTGCGTGGTATATTTTTTCCCAACCTTTCACCTTCAGCCTGTGTATGTCTTTTCCAGTCAGGTGTGTCTCCTGGAGGCAGCATATTGTTGGATTTGTTTTTTTAATCCATGTTACCAGCCTATGTCGCTTTATTGGAGTGTTTAAACCATTAATGTTTAGAGTTACTATTGATATATGGTTTGTACTTCCAGCCATGTTTGATTATTTATCTCTCTTTTTTTTTAAATTTCGTTTGTTTCTCCATGATTAGCTTTCCCCCCTCCGTCTGTCTTTACTGAGGTACTTCCCACTGTTGGCTTTGGTTATTGTTTTCCATTTCTTCCTCGTGAAGTGTTTTGTTCAAGATGCTTTGCAACGCTGGTTTTCTGGCTGCAACTTCTTTTAGTTTTTGTTTATCATGAAAGATTTTTATTTCGTTGTCGTATCTGAAGCTTAATTTTGCTGGGAACAGAATTCTTGGTTGGCATCCACTGTCTTTCAGTGTTTGAAATACGTTGTTCCAGGATCTTCTCGCTTTCAGCGTCTGAGTTGAAAAGTCCGTTGCTAACCTTATTGGTTTACCCCTGAATGTAATCTTTCTATTTTCTCTTGTAGCTTTTAATATTTTCTCTTTGTTCTGTATATTGGATATCTTCATAACAATGTGTCTTGGCGTTGGCCTACTGTGATTTTGTATGCTCAGTGTCCTGTATGCATCTACAATTTGTATATCTGTTTCCTTTTTTATTTCTGGAAAGTTTTCTATAATTATTTCATCTAGTAGATTACTCATTCCCCTGGTTTGAATCTCTATCCCTTCCTCTATCCCAATGACTCTTAAATTTGTTTTTTTTAATATTATCACATATCTCTTGTAGGTTTCTCTCGTGATTTTTAACCAGCCTATCTGAGTTGGCTAGACTTTTTTCCAGATGCTATATTTTGTCTTCATTATCTGACGTTCTGGCTTCTACTTACTCCACTCTATTAATGATACTCTCATTTGAGTTTTTAATTTGGTTTATAATTTCCCTCATTTCTAAGATCATTGTTTGATACTTTTTTATAATCTCTATCTCCTGATAAAGATGCTTAACTTCTTCTTTTATCTGTTTATGTAATTCATTCTCAATGTGTTCTTTTGCTGCTTGAATTTGCTGTCTCGTATCCTCTTTAAGGTTCCGTTCCATCTGTCTCAGGTGTTCCATGAGTTCTTTATATGACCATTTTTCTGGTGACTCTATATCCTCCTGAATATTTAGGTTGCCCTGCATTGTTTGCACTCATTTTCTTCCTTGCTTTTTCATGCTGTTCATATTGTTTCTTGTTCTGTTTGACTGCTGAGTTACTGTTTACTCCTATAAATTTATTTGATGCTTGGGAGGAAAGGTATTAGAAGGGATGGGAAGAAGTCACTAAAGAGAATGAGAGTAAGCAGGTAGAATTCAAGGAAGGGGCGATAAGAAAATTGAAAAGAAATGTAAAGGCAGGAGAAAAGAAGGAAAGAAAAAATAGAAAATTTAAAAGAATTTAAAGAAAAATAATAATAGTAGAAATGAAAAATGAAATTAAAAAAATAGAATAAAATAAAATAAGATGGATTAAAAAAACTTTTAAAAAGACAGCAAAAACAAAAAACAAAAACAAAAACAAACAAACAAACAAACAAACAAAAATTTATAAATGTAGTCCTAGAGTTCGATTAACTGCTCTTCCAGTAGATGGAGCTATGCCTACAGGGCCAAGTTTCTCCTCTCAGTAGGCGGGAGTCAATCACTGTGCAGCAGTTCTTCCTCCCGGACTGGGTGAGTCTCCACTCCTACTGTTCGCCATGTGGGCGGGGCCTTTCTCAGAGCTGGTCAGGGGTCCTTTGCAGCACTGGGCTGGCAGGTGGGGGGTGGTCGTCTGCAGCTCCAAACCACCCGAGGAGGTTCACAGAGTCGGGCCGGCCGGGGCCGAGCAGGCAGCGCCCGCTCCCCCACTCACTGCAAGGGTGTAGGCAGCAGCTTCTTGGCGCCAGCCGGCGGCGGTTCACAGAGCCAGGTGGTGGGGGCCCAGGCGGTCAATGTCTGCTCCTATGTTCACTGCAACATGTGGACTGCAGCCACCCGGCAGCGGCCGGTGGTGGATCACGGATCCAGGCCGGTGTGGGCCCAGGCAGGCTGCGCCCGCTCCTAAGATTGCTGCTACGTGTGAGCAGCGGCCGGCTGCGGTTCTCAGAGCCGGGCGGTGGGGGCCCAGGCAGTCAGTGTCCGCTCCTATGTTCGCTGCAATGTGTGGGCTGCAGCCACCCGGCAGCGGCTGGTGGTGGATCACGGAGCCGGGCTGGTGTGGGCCCAGGCAGGCAGCACCTGTTCCTAAGATTGCTGCTACGTGTGAGCAGCAGCCATTTGGCAGCGGCTGGCGGGGCTGTGCCCCTGCTCTGCATTGCCGAGATTCAGTAGTCTGTGACAAGCTGACACCTCCAATTAAACTTACTAGTTCCCATTAGGTCTCCTTTCAGTGGAATTTTGCTTGAAGTTTCTCAGCCTGATGCATGTATGTGTATTAATGAGTCTCTCTGATCCCCTTACCATGGAGGCATTGAATGTGCTGCCTCTTCGCCGGCGGCCATGTTGGGTCCCTACCTGCATTACAATTCTTAATACATGTATACAGCACACTTTTTTATATCTCTGGTTGTATATAAGGGATGTTGGCACCAATTTGTGTCTTCATACATGTACTTTGGATAATGATGTCATCACATTCCACTATCACTGCTAATCCCATGCCTCCTCCCCTCCCCTCCCACCCCTCTGCCCTATGTAGAATTCATCTATTCCTTCCATGCTCCCCCTCCCTATCCCACTATATTCAGCCTCCTTATATCAGAGAAACCATTCAGCATTTGTTTTTTTGGGATTGGCTAACTTCACTTCTCCAATACCATCCGTTTACCTGCAATTGCCATGATTTTATTATTCCTGAGTAAAATTCCATGGTGTATATATGCCACATGTTTTTTATCCATTCATTCACTGAAGGGCATCTGGGTTGGCTCCACAGTTTGCTCTTCTGAATTATGCTGCTATAAACATTGACATGGCTGTGTCCCTGTAGTATTCTGTTTTCAAGTCCTTTGAGAATTATCTGAGAAGAGGAATACCTGGGTCAAATGGTGGTTTCATTTCCAGATTTCCAAGGAATCTCCATAATACTTTCCATATTGGCTACACCAATTTGCAAACCCACCAGCAGTGTATGAGTTTACCTTTTCCCCCACATCCTCATCCATACTTGTTTGTCTTCAAAATAGCTGCCAGTATGACTGGAATGAGATGATATCTTAGAGTGGTTTTGATTTGCATTTCTCTAATTGCAATAAATAATGAACATTTTTCCATATATTTGTTGATTGATTCTATGTCCTTTTCTGAGAAGTGTGTGTTCAGGTCCTTGGCCCATTTGTTCATTGGGTTATTTGTTTTTTTGGTGCTTAGCATTTTGTGTTTTCTATATACCCTAGACATTAGTTCTCTATCTGATGTGTGAGGGATAAAAATTTACTCCCAGGATGTAGGTTTTCTGTTTGCGTCAGATTGTTTGATTTTTTTTTTTTTTTTTTTTTTTTTTTTGCTGAGAAGAAACTTTTTAGTTTGAATCTGTCCCATTTTGTTTATTCTTGGTTTTAATTCTTGTGCTATAGGTATCTTGTTAAGGAATTTTGGGGCCTAGCCCCACATAACGAAGATTAGGGCCTACTTTTTCTTCTGTTAGATGCAGAGTCTCTGGTTTAAATCCTAGGTCCTTGATGCACTTTGAGTTGAGTTTTGTGCATGATGAGAGATAGGGGTTTAACTTCATTTTTTTGCAAATAAATTTCCCGTTTTCCCAGCATCATTTGTTGAAGAGGCTATCTTTTCTCCAATGCATGTTCTTGGCACCTTTGTCTCTTATAATTGTAATTTTGTGGGTTAGTCTCTGTGTCCCCTATTCTCTATCATTGGTCAATCTACCAGCCTGTTTGGTGCCAATAGCATGCTGTTTTTGTTACTATTTCTCTATAGTATAGTTTAAGGTCTGGTACAGCAATACTACCTACTTCACTCTTCCTGCTTTAGCTATTCTGGGTTTCTTATTTTTCCAGATTGTCGCGACCCCTTGCCCGCAAGGAAGACGCAACTCAGGAATCTTCTTTCAGCAGTTTATTCAGGTCCTTGATACTTTTTCTTCTTTCAGCTGTTTATTCAGACCTTTGTTTTGACATGTCTTTTAGCTTCTACTGCTACTCCTACTACTACTTCTACTGCTACTCCTACTGCCACTACTACTACTGCTACTACTACTGCCACTACTACTACTGCTACTACTACTGCCACTACTACTACTGCTACTACTACTGCCACTACTACTACTCCCGTGTGCCCCAGCCTTAATAAAGCAGATAAAGCCCCAATGCACAACTGCCACGTGGACTTTTCTCATAGGGTGCCAAGTCACAGCGTGCCAACTCATTCTGATAAGGAGTTGTTTGTCACAGACTACAGGGGAAACCAGCGCCATCTTGTAATGGCGGCCACAGTTCACAGAAACGGCTCACCACACCAGATGAATTTTATGATTGCTTTTTCTTTTTCTATGAGAAATGTCATTGGGATTTTGATCAGAATTGCATTAAATCTGTATAGTGCTTTTGGTACTATGGTCATTTTGATAATATTCATTCTGCCTATGCAAGAGTAAGGTAGGTCTTTCCATCTTCTGAGGTCATCTTTGATTTCTGTTTTTAGGGTTTTGTAGGTTTCATAGTATAGATCTTTCATCTCTTTTGTTAAGTTGATTCCCAAGTATCTTATTATTTTTTTTTTGAAGTTACTGTAAATGGGGTAGTTTTTCTCATTTCCTTCTTGAGGCTTTGTCACTGATATACAGAAATGCCTTTTTTTAAAATGGGTATTGCTTTTATATCCTGCTGCTTTGTTGAATTATTTTTTTTAGTTCTAGAAGTTTTCTGGTGGTGATTTTTGGGTCTTCTAGTTATAGAATCATATTGTGGGCAAATAGTGCTAATTTAAGTTCTTATCCGTTAGTTACTGCTTTAATTTGTTTCATCTGTCTAATTGCTCTGGCTAGTGTTTCAAGAACTGTTGAATAGAAATGGTGAAAGAGGGCATCCCTGTCTTGTTCCAGTTTTTAGAGGGAATGCCTTTAATTTTTCTCCATTTAGAATGATGTTGTTCTGAGGCTTACTGTAGATATCCTTTATGATGTTTAGATATGTTCCTGTTATCTCTAGTTTTTCTAATGTTTTGAACATGAAAGGGTCCTGGGTGCTGTATTTTGTCAAATGCTTTTTCTGCATGTATTGAGATGATCATATGATTCTTATTTTTAAGTCTATTGATGTGATGAATTTCATTTATTGATTTCCATATGTTGAAGCAACCTTGTATTCCTGGGACAAACTGCCCTTGATCTTGGTGAAGAACCTTCAATTTGCCAGAATTTTATTCAGAATTTTTGTATTTGTGTTCATTAGAGATATTGGCCTGATGTTTTCTTTTTTTAATTTATCCCTGCCTGGTTTGGGGATCAGGGTGATATTGGCCTCATAGAATGAGTTTGGAAGTGCTGCTTTTTTCTCTATTTCCTGAAATAAATTGGAGAGTATTAGTTTTTTTGTAGTTCTTCTTTAAAGGTCTTGTAGAACTCGGTTGTGTATCCATCTGGTCCTGGGCTTTTCTTGGTTTTTCAGCTTCTGATGGCATCTTCTATTTTATTATTTAATATTGGTCTGTTTAAATTGTGTATGTCTTCCTGAATCAATCTGGGCAAATCATACGACTTAAGAAATTTTTCAATGTCTTCAATGTCTTCTGTTTTATTGGGGGTATACATTTTCAAAATAATTTCTAATTATCCTCTGTATTTCTGTAGTGTCTGTTGTGATATTGCCTTTTTCTTCATGTATGCTCGTAATTTTAATTTTCTCTCTCTTTCTCTTCATTAACATAGCTAAGGGTCAGTCAGAGAACCAACTTTTTTGTCAATGTTTAATTGTTTCTTTTAATTCAATTTCAGTTCTAATTTTAATTATTTCTTGCCTTCTACTGCTTTTGCTGTTGATTTGTTCTTTTAGGGCTTTGAGATGAAGTATGAGATCAATTATTGACTTTTTCTTCTTTTAAGGAATGAACTCTGTGCAATGATCTTTCCTCTTAGTATACTGCTTTCATAGTGTCCAAGAGATTTGGATATGTTGTATCTATGTTCTTGTTTACCTATAAGAGTTTTTTAATCTCCTCTTTGATGTCTTCTGTAACCCATTGTTCATTCAGTAACATTTTATTTAGTCTCTAGTTGATGGCAAAATTTTTATTTAAAGAAAGTCTTTAAACACACATTTTCTGCTTATTACTATTAACAATTCTTGACTAAATTTTATTCTATTTTTTGTGTGTTGGTTTAGTTCTTTAAATTTATTTTAAATGAAAATTTAATATTCCACTTGAGTAATTCATAACTTTTACTTTGCTTACAGTTGACTTTGCCATTTTTTTTCTTTTGGTATGCAGGAACCCCTTTTTGAACAGTCCCCAAATGTTCATATGTTTCTTATTTCTTTTTTAATGAAACAGAAGAAACCTGATAGATTTTAAAATATATTGTGAAGGAGGAAAGGAATGTAACAAAATTTATCTTCTTCTACAATATTACTCTCCATAGGAATGTACTCATCTTGGATACTATGAACACTAAGATGATTTGGAAAGTTTTCAAAGTAATTTTCTGTGTACATTTTTATTTGATTTATATATTTTCTGTGGTAACGATGGACTTGGATTTAATAGTCAACTCCCCTGATGATGTTCCTTTATTGCTGTAATTTCCTATGTTTGCAAAATATACTCATCCCAGTACATAAACAAGATTGTTATTTTTATTTGTTTCAGCCATGACATCTCATCAACCTCAAGAAATTTCACCAGAGCAAGGAATAAAAGAGATAGAGAGAAGATATGGAAAGTGTGCCCCAGATTATTTACCACTAAGAAAACAATGGGAAAATATAGGTGAGAGTAAAGTTCAAAAATCATATTATAGTTGTCAAAACCAATTAGTAGTCCCTATTTATGATAAAAATTTTATGGTCACACAACACCAGAAACAATTACTATCTAAAATCTATTCCACTTATTTTTGAGGAGCTGTATATGTCTTTAAGAATATATGCACAGCCATTTTCCAAAAGTAAATGTGGAAAATTTGAAAAGAAATCTGGTCCATGCATAAGTTTTTAACTTAGCCAATTATAAAAGTAGCACTGAGTTAAATTTCAAGTCAAACATTTGCACAGAAAAGATATTTGAAACTGAAAGACACATTTCTAAATGTGATAGTTTTGAGAGTTTCTTTACAAAATGTCCACTTTTCTGCAACAAAACAGTAATTTTGCCTTGTGCACAAATGGACAATGTTAAGAATTGTAGAAAGTTTTCTACTTCCCCAGTATTGCTCAATGACAATTCTGATACAGATTTCTGGAAAGTGCACAATATAAATAATGCTATAAGTAACACCATTAGCCATGTATGTACCGTGAATAATTACCAGTATATTTATATTGGTGATAAAAATTATGAATATAGAGAAACTCCTAGTCATTTTCACGAGGAAATTTACCAAGATGAAAAATGTGGGAAAGTGTTGCTTTAGGTCTCAAAAACTATTGCTCATCCAAATATTCATAGTCCAGAGAAAACCTGCTAGTATAATGTATGTGAAAGGGCTCTTAATCACAGTGTAGAGTTTGCTCAAAACAAGAGAATTGATAGAGAAAGGGAGCCCTATAAGTTTAAAGAATATATCAAAGCATGAGCTTGTCTACAAATTCTAAACCCAGTAGATATGATGACAGTGATAAACCAAATTTAAAGAATGCAGAAAAACTTCATCTCACTCCAGTAAGATTGGCAGCCATTATGAAGTCAAACAACAATAAGTGTTGGCGAGGATGTGGGGAAAAGGGTACACTTGTACACTGCTGGTGGGACTGCAAAATGGTGAGGCCAATTTGGAAAGCAGTATGGAGATTCCTGGGAAAGCTGGGAATGGATCCACCATTTGACCCAGCTATCGCCCTTCTCGGACCATTCCCTGAGGACCTTAAAAGAGCGCACTATAGGGATATGGCCACATCAATGATTATAGCTGCGCAATTCACAATAGCTAGACTGTGGAACCAACCTAGATGCCCTTCAATAGATGAATGGATAAAAAAAAATGTGGCATCTATATACAATGGAGTATTATGCAGCACTAAGAAATGACAAAATCATAGAATTTGCAGGAAAATGGATGGCATTAGAGCAGATTATGATAAGTGAAGCTAGCCAAGCCCTAAAAAACAAATGCAAATGTCTCCTTTGATATAAAGAGAGCAACTAAGAACAAAACAGGAAGGAAGAGCATGAGGAAAAGACTAACAGTAAACAAAGACAAATGGGGGGAGAGAAAGGGAGAGAGAAGGGAAAGGATATGCAAATGGTAGGAGACCTTCAATGATACACAAAAGTATAAGAGGTTATGATGGGCAAGGGGGAGGGGGAAAAAAGGGAGAGAATTGAACAACAGCAGAGGAGGCAGAGAGGGAAGGTGGGAGGGGAGGGGAGGGGGGATAGTAGGGGTTAGGAAAGGTAGCAGATTAAAAACAGTCACTAATATGCCATTAGGTAAAAATGTGAGTATGTAACAGATGTGATTCTGCTATCTGTATTTGGGGTAGAAATGGGAGTTCAAAACCCAATGGAGTCAAATGTATGAAAGATGATTTATCAAGAGCTCTGTAATGTTTGGAACAATCAATAAAAAAAAGGTTACAATTTGTTAAACATCAGAGCATTTATACTGAGGAAAATACCTGTAAATGTAAAAAGTGTGGAAAGCCTTAAAAATTTTTTCAACACTTACTCAACATCAAAAAATTTATTCTGCAGATAATTATCAATGTGAAGAATGCAATGCACTCAAGAACTTTATTCAACATCACAGTGTTCATACAGGAGATATGCCATGCAAATGCAAAGAATGTGACAAAACTTCTAATAAAAGCCCAAATCTTATTTGTCACCAGTGGATATGACCTGGAATGATGTCCCACATATGTAAACAAGTTTGTGAAGCTTTTAGTCAAAAACCAAGCCTTAAAAATCACCAGAGAGTTCATACTGGAGAGAAGCCCTACAAATGTAAAGTGTGTGGCAAGAGTTTGAGTCAAAAATCATCACTTAGGGCTGGGGATGTGGCTCAAGCGGTAGCGCGCTAGCCTGGCATGCGTGCAGCCCGGGTTCGATCCTCAGCACCACATACCAACAAAGATGTTGTGTCCGCCGAAAACTAAAAAATAAATAATAAAAAATTCTCTCTCTCTCTCTCTCTCTCTCTCTCTCTCTCTCTCTCTCTCTCTCTCTCCCTCCCTCCCTCCCTCCCTCCCTCCCCTCTCTAACAAAAAATCATCACTTACTCAGCACCAGAGAATCTACACTGGAGATAAGACCTATACCTCTAAAGAATATGGCAAAGGTTTTAATAGCATCTCAAATCTTAGTTGTCACAAGAGGATTCATACTGGAAAGAAGTTCTACAAATGTGAAGAATGTGGCAAAACCTTTAATCAAAGATCGTCATTTACTCAACACCAGAGAATCCATATTGCAGAAAAGGCCTACACCTATAAAGAATGTGGCAGAGCTTTTAATAGCATCTTGGAGCTTAATCGACACAAAAGGTTTCATACTGGAGAGAAGCCCTACAAATGTACAGAATGTGTCAAAGCTTTTAATCAAAAACCGTCACTTACTTCACAGCAGAGAACCCATACCATAGAGAAGTCCTATAAATGTGAAGAATGGCAAACCTTTAAAATTGAAGATTACATCTTACTAGACATTATAAATTTTATACTGCAGGGAAGTTTTACAAACAGAAACATTGCATCAGTGTCTTTAAGAATGAGTCAACCCTTATTTCACAGTAGTTCAACACCATTTCACACCAGAGATATGATAGCACATTAATTATAGAAGTGTAAAATAGGTGACAGAGTCTCCAACGGTTGTTCTCACCCTACTCAGCATCTCAGAATTGATACGAGTGAGAGGACATGTGGAAAAATTTTTGCAAAGCTTTTGGCCATTTATCAAACATTTTTAAAACACTGGAAGATTTATTGCATATAGAAACCCAAAGAATGTGTCCAAAACTGTAATCAAATTTCAGACATATTTCAATTTCTGACCTCATACATGCAGCAAATGTGGAGTGCCATTTTTCCAAAGTATATACTTAGATAATAGCAAAATATTTTTAAAAAAACATGTTGACAAATATAAAAATTGTAGTAAGTTTCTTATCTATAGCCATCCCTTGAAGTATTGGGGATCTAGGAGGAAACAAATCATTTAAATGTAGAAAATGGGTAATAGCTTTTGACATTTTGAAAATTTTCTTAACACCTTGAGCTGACATTATAGAAATAAGGAAATGCATGAATAGAATAGTGCATCCCTAAAAGGATATAATTTTACTGTAAATCAACAATTTCTAAATATTCTCAATTTTCACAACTGGAGAAAACATAATTCTCATAGGTTGATTATTACAGATGTCTTCTAAGATTTATATGAAATTTTAAATTTTTAGCTTTTATTTTTGTACTTAAACTTAGGGGCAGTTAATCAGTAAACCACATCCCCAGATTTGTTTATCATTTTTATTTAGAGATAGGGTTTGCTAAGTTGCTTACGGCCTCACAAAGTTATGGAGCCTGGCTTTGAACTTGCAAAGCTTCTCACGTCCCTAGGGTCACAGACATGGACCAACATGCCTGTTTTACAGAGCATTTTTACTTATATTTTATTATGGATGCAATTTGTTACTAAATAAAGTGTGAATTTCTTAATATTAACCTTGTCATGCATTCAATGATGTTATTAGGTCACGCATCTCCCACTATTCACTTTGCTAATACATTCTATTGTGTAAATAATGCCATAACCTTTACATTAATTATTTCATATATTTAATCAAGTTTTATTTGGGGAATATTATTTATGTAAATTATATACTATTTTTTGTAATTATGGAAAAATTAAGACAGTTATAGGAAGGACATAGGAATACTAAAATAATGCCCAGATATCCCTAGTTTGAATTACAACTTTAACATTTCACCTTGTACAGTTGCAGTACTCCCTAAGGGATCTACAACTCTGGAGAGCTATACAAGCTCCCAATCAGGGAGAGGAGAAAGACCCAAGAGACTAGGAGCCAACAAGCATATTCAGGTAAAAAACGAGGGTTGCTGAAGGGGGAAATAGTCTCAGTGTTTCATGGAGAAACCACGTGGTCTACAGGACCATCCTGACTCTTGGACTGAAGAAACCATGCAGTTCCTCATGAATTCCATGACATTCATCACTGAGGAGACTAGACTGACCTCACGTGTAGGAAGAACATCCCACTATAGGACCACGTTTTTAGTCTTGGATACCCAGTAGAAAAGTGTAACCAGATACATGTAAAATGATGACTGCAAAAAGAAAAAGACATGCTATAGGAGCATTTATGCCCCAATATTTTTTATTTCATTTTTTATTTCATTATATATTTTGATTTTGTAGACCTTTTTTGTTTTACTTAATAACTTACAATACAATGTTTGTTATACTTATTGGATTATATGATAGATAGCATGTATCATGGTCTCCAAGATACTATAAGATACTATAAACTAACCCTGTCCCTCTTCAGATCTGACAGCTCCAGGAGTCCATGACACCACAGAGAGAGAAACATAATTTTGATTGAAATAAACCTCTAGTGTCTAATCTACAAGTCCTTTCAAAAAGTTAAAAAATACTATATTCTCTTCATATGTGAGCCCTTTGGATAAACAGAACACCACCTACAAATATTTCATTTAACTTTATTTGGGAAAATAAATATTGAAATATAATGATAAGTTCTAGGAGAATAATATTCACACTATTTTTTCCAAATGATAAATCTCTAGGCTTCATGCTTATCTCGACTCCATGTTATTTTACACAGAAAAATGGCTTCATTTCACATATGAGATTTTAAACTATTGATAAGGCCCTGAGGGAAGATTCAGTACTATAGATCCAAGAAAAATACTAAAGACCTTCCCTTTCCATGTGCCTGCATGATGTCTGCATATCTTTGATGAAACAGCTAAAGAATGTTGATTCCTCAATGAATTTGTCTCAGTGGCTCACTCATTCGAACCCCAATTTATTTTCTCACCTCTAGGCTATCACTTACTCCTCACAGATCTGACCTGTTCTTGGGAGGATGTAGTGTTCTTCATGTGACCACTAGGTCATGCAAGCTGTTAGAATGAATATTTCTTTGTTCTAACTTGATTCAGCCCCACTTTAAATACAAGTTATAAGAAGACTTCAGACTCTCACCTGGGGAGAGGATGCTCTGCCCAGGACTTCCCATTCAGGACCCCGAAAAGCTGTTTCAGACTCCCTAGTACATAAGTTAAGTTTTGGGGTTTTCCTAGTCTGGCAATACAGTTGCCTGTGTCTGTTACTTTTCATTTCTCTCTTGCTTTCATAGTATTACTCAAAGAAACACTGTCTTGTGTGAAGAGAGTGTCTTCCTTATCTATTGGATCTGACCTGCCAAGTTGAGCAGCTGCCCACATACTTAATGTAACAAACGAATGCATGTGTTATCTAATTAGTAACTAGAGTATCTTTCAACTACATGATTTTTTATTTCATGGGGGAAGAAATTGAGAATCCTTTCTCTGAGTGCACACAGCATTATTAATAGTATTCATAACAGTGCTATGTAATATTCCCTCTCTGCCCAACTTGGTAGTATTTTTGTACTGCTTTTAAAACAAATAAAAGAGTTACAAATCATAAATTTTGGGATTATAGATAGTTGCACAGAATGACTTGGGCCCCTCTATTTATCATTCTTATTTTGTATGAGATCAAGGTTGTGATTTATAATTTTATTTAACCTTAATGACATTAGCATTTATTGAAGAGTTTTTAACTCACAAACCTTCTCTGTATACAAATTTTCCCTTACAATTTTTAAAATTTCTTAGTCTTTTTTTGGTATAAATGACAGTAGAGCAAATTTTGACATATTATTCATACATGGAGTAATATTTTACTTAGCATTTCATTCCTGAGGTGTACATGGTGTGGACCTTCAGTGGTTGTGTATGTATATATAAACATAGAAAATTTGTGTTTGATCCATTCTACTGTCATCTGTATTCCTATTTCCCTTGTCTTCCCTTCATTCTAACTTTGTCTAATCCACTCAATTTCTATTCTCTCCCCCTCCCTTGTTGAGTGGTTTAGCATCCATATATATTATATATTATATGTAATGTCTGTTTCATTCTACTATCCTTCCTATCCCGATATCCCCTCCCTGCACTCCTCTCTAATTAATCTAAGTAACTATTCTTCTCCACCCCCATTGTGAATTAAGATCCACTTATCAGAGAAAATATTTGGCCTTTGTGTTGTGTGTGTGTGTTGGCTTATTTCACTTAGAATGATATTCTCCAACTCCATCCATTTACCACCAAATGCCATAGTTTCATTTATCTTTAAAGTTAAGTGATATTCCATTGTTTGGGGGAATACATATAATCACATTTTATTTATCCATTCATCTGCTGAAGGACACCTAGTTTGGTTCTATGGTTTAGATGTTGTGAATTGTAGTGATGTAAACATTGGTGTGGCTGCATCCCTGTAGTATGCTGTCTTTAAGTCCTTTGGGTATAGTCCGAGGAGAGATATAGTTGGGTCAAATGATGGTTCCATTCTGGTTTTGCAAGGAGTCTCCATACTGCTTTCCACGGTGGTTGCACAAACTTGCAGTCAGTCCCATGAGCAATGTGTGAGTGTTCCTTTTCTCCCCACATCCTCACCAACATTTATCATTGCCTGTATTATTGATGATTGGCATTCTGCCTAAAGTGAGATAAAATCTTTAGTTTTTATTTATATTTTCTTAATTTCTAGATGTTAAATGGTTTTTTTTCATGTATTTGGTAATGGATTATATTTCTTCTGTGAAGTATCTGTTCAGTTACTTAGTCCATTTTTAATTGGGTTTTTTGTTAAGTTTTGAGTTCTTCATATACCCTAGAGATTAATGCTTTATCTGAGTTACATGAGGTAAAGGCTTTATACAAATCTGTAGGTTTTCTCTTCACATTATTTTTCCTTTTGCTGAGAAGCAGCTTTTTAGATTGAATCTATCCCATTTATTGATTCATGATTTTTACTTCTTGTGCTGTAGGGGTCTTGTTATGTAAATCAGATTCTGGACTAACAGTCACCTCAAATTTTTAAATGGCATCCCAAGTTCATGAATGTTTCAGTTTTATTGTTTCTCTTACTATCTTGCCTTATAGACCTACATGTTCTAAAGAGTCATGAAATGATCTAGCTTCACATGTATGATTTTCTGATGACTGTTATTTTTCAATATGTTGCTGTAGTTATTTAAAATATATATCTACTATTTCAGACACTTGAATTAAAGCACATACATGCCTTGTGTAGGAAATATTTCATCAGTACATCAACATCAAATGTATATTATTTATAAAAGCCTGCATTCAAATGCATGCCCATCCACTCTAGAGCTTGGCTTATAATACTTATTCTATACAACTTCTACATTTTAGAACCTGCATGAAAGTATGACCCAGACATTCTTCCTTTTTAGAGAGAGAGAGAGAGAGAGAGAGAAGAGAGAGAGAGAGAGAGAGAGAGAGAGAGAGAATTTTTTAATATTTATATTTTAGTTTTAGGCAGACACAATATCTTTGTTTTGTATGTGGTGCTGAGGATTGAACCCGGGCCACATGCATGCCAGGCCAGCACGCTATGATTTGAGCCACATCCCCAGCCCCCAGACATTCTTTTTTTAGGGGGCAGGGGATGATGAAGATTGAACTTAGGGACACTCAACCACTGAGCCACATACCTAGCCCTATTTTATGTAGAGACAGGATCTCACTGAGATGCCTAGTAAATCTTTCACTGAGCCTGGCTCTGAGTGCTCTACTGCTGAGCTACATCCACAGCCCCAGAGATTTTAATCTGTTGTTGTTGTTGTTGTTGTTGTTATTGTTGTTGTTGATGAAACTATGCTATAAACTTTGAAATACTTTGTTCACATTATATATGCTTTTTTTTACTATATAAAGGTAAGTATTAATGTGCTAATACTGTTCTGTATGGAATCATCATGTCACAGATGTCAAACTCTTCTACTTTATTAAATGTTCTTAGTAACAGGTAGTAAAAACACACTATTGGGTAAATAGTGGCATGACATCTCTATTAATAATTAATTATTCAATTCATTTGGAGAATATTTTTCCTATAAGCCATATTTTTTATCATTTTTTTCTACTTATAATTATTGGAGAAATAGAGACAGGTGTAGATAAGGTGTGAGGATAAGAAAGTAACCCCCAGATTTCTGTATCTTGAGTAACAAATTTTTAAATTTTATCCTGCAATTCTGGAGAGTCACACAACCTCCCAAACAATGTAATAATAAAGACCTCAAATGCAGAGAGTAGCTGGTGCATATTCAGGAAAAAGTAGGGTCATTGGGCAGAAATACTCCTGATATTTTCAAGAGAAATGAGTTCAGTTACATGTTGATCCTTCCTGGCTCTTGATGCTTCATTTACAAAAACATCTGAAAGAGTCAGGCAATCCCTAGAAGTAACCCCTGAGGATCTTGAGTGACTTCAAAGAATGTAGGAAAATATTTTCCCCCAATATTGACTTCCTATTTATTCTTGAATCCCTAGCAGGTAAATATAACCAGGAATGTGTACAATAACGTGGATAAGAAAGAGACATACCCATGGAGCACTTAAACCTCCCACATAATTTACTTAAGAGTCTCATGCTCTACTGACTGAGCTAGCTGGGCACCTCACAATTTACTTAATAAAATATCATTGTATTTTCCTACCTCTGTTATTGTACTTTATAATACATAATGGTAATTATACCCTTGGGATGGTAAGGTAGACAGTATATAGCATAAACTCCTCAAATTTCTCTGATAGACTGTTCACAAATACTAAAAATTAACATGTCCCCTTTTTGGTCTTACAGGGACAGGACCACATGTCCTCACACTGAGAAAAACAGAATTCTTATTCAGATAAGCTGCTAACTATGTTCAAACTTGTTCAAATGTTGAAGCACCTTATATTTTTCATGTGATAGTGATTTGGCTCAAAAAAAAAATCAAACATTGATTTAAGTTGACTTGAATATGTAAATGTTGCCATCTAATGATCTATTTTAGGGATAAGGAAACCAAGGTAATGGTAATGATGTTTCCATGATACTTGAGTTTCGGTTTCAGATATGGAGTACCATGGCATTCTTTTTTCTTCCAGGGGTCGTGCCTGTACCTTTCCTCTTGTATTCATTCCATGTCATTTCAAACAGGATAACTTAGTTTTCAGGAGTCCTTTAAGTTTTTATTCGACAGAAAGTGTACATTGTAATTTGGGAGTCACTGGGGAGCTCTTGCATTTTAAAATTTTCAGTCTCACAATAAGATGTGTTGTGGGAAGCCACACTGAAGGACCACGCCTTCCAGTCCTGAAGCAGGAGACTCTGACCAGTCACTACATTTGTGGTGACTCATGGACCATTACCCCCATACCACAGGCCTATTTTGGGGATGAAACGATTTAAATATGGATTTCAGGAAAAGCCGGGAATGATTGATTCAAAAATTTAAGATGAGTTTAAAATTGCTGTACAATCAGAACATGGCATCTGGCTCTCTACAAGAGACTATCATGTCATTTGAGGGACTTAAGCAAGGGACTACTCCTAGGGAAATCGAGGGAGATTTACAGGAAGATTACCTACCTGTAACCCAATCTCTCCTACAGAGATTAAATAATTCACCGAGCCCTAATTTTTGAAAAGTGCTCTGACCTTATCCCTAATCCAGAGAACAGCAAAATAATAATAATAATAATAATAATAATAATTATTATTATTATTATTATTATTATTGACTCATAGAAGAGCCAATCTGAGTTTGTTGGTGACCCCTAACAGGGGAAAAGTAAAAATAGCCCACATGTTAGTTGAGGAACAACTTCAGGCTGCTCATTTAGAGCCTATGCTCAGCCCTTGGAACACACCCATCTATCTGGGTTCCTTCTCCTACAGCTATTCCTTTAGATCATTATTTGATAATAATAGCTCTGAAAAATTGCTTCTTCTCTATACCTTTGCACCCAGATGACTGTAAAGAGTTTGCCTTTAGTGTCTCAGCAATTAATTTTAAAGAACCAGTTAAAAGATATTGCTGGAAAGTGTTGCCTCAGGGAATGCATATCAGTCCTATCCTATGTCAAAATGTTGTGACACAGGCTATCACGCCTGTGAGAGAGAAATTCCCTGATGCATATATTATTCATGTTATGAAAGACATACTTTTAGCTTATGAAAACCCAGATGTACTCTTAAAACTTTTTGCCCAATTAGGGACGTCACTCACAGCAATGGGTTTCTGCATTGCACCTCAAAATGTATTAAAGACATCTCCTTTTCAATATCTAGGTCATGTGATTAAAGGACATACAATCTGTCCTAAAAACTTACAATGGTTTGATTCCTGGGTCCTTGATTCATTTTGAGTTAACTTTTTGCATAGTGAGAGAGACGGATTCAATTTTATTTTGTTACATATGGATTTCCAGTTTTCCCAGCACCATTTGTTGAAGATGCTATCTTTTCTCCAGTGCATATTTTTGGCACCTTTGTCTAATATATGGTAGTTGTAATAATGTGGTTAGTCAATGTGTCCTCTATTCTGTACTATTGTTCTACCAGCCTGTTTTAGTGCCACTACCATGCTGTTTTATTACTGTTGCTCTGAAGAAAACTGTAAGTTCTGGTATAGCTATACCTCCTGCTTCACTCTTTCTGCTTAGAATTGCTTTAGCCATTCTGGGTTTCTTATTTTTCCAGATGAATTTCATGATTGCTTTTTCTATTTCTATGAGGAATGGCATTGGGATTTTGATCAGAATTGTATTAAATCTGTATAGTGCTTTTGGTAGCATAGTCATTTTGATAATATTAATTCTGCCTATCCAAGAACAAGTTAAATCTTTCCATCTTCTAAGGTCTTTAATTTCTCTTTAGCGTTCCATAGTTTTCAATGTATAGATCTTTCACCTCTTTTGTTGACTCCCAAATATCTTATTTTCATTGAGGATATTGTGAATGGGGTAGTTTTCCTCATCTCCTTCTCATAGGATTTTTCACAGATATACAGTAATGCCTTTGATTTATAGGTGTTGATTTTATATCCCGCTACTCTGCTGAATTTTAGTTCTTGAAGTTTTCTAGTGGAGTTTTTTGGGTCTTCTAGGTAGAGAATCATATCTTCAGCAAACAATGCTAGTTTAAATTCTTCTTTTTCTATACTTATTCCTTTAATTTCTTTCATCCAATTTCTCTGGATAGTGTTTCTTTTTTTAATTTATTTTTTTAATGTTGGTTGTTCAAAACATTACATAGTTCTTGATAAATCATATTTCACATTTTGATTCAAGCGGGTTATGAACTCCCATTTTACCCTGTATACAGCTTGCAGAATCACATCAGTTACACTTCATTGCTTTACATATTGATAAACTCATGTCTGTTGTATTCTGCTGCCTTTCCTATCCTCTACTATCCCCCCTCCCCTCCCCTCCCATCCCCTCTTCTCTCTCTACCCCCACTACTGTAATTCATTTCTCTCCCTTGTTTGTTTCTTTTCCCTTTCCCCTCACTTCCTCTTGTATGTAATTTTGTATAACCCTGAGGGTCTCCTTCCATTTCCATGCAATTTCCCTTCTCTCTCCCTTTCCCTCCCACCTCTCATCCTTGTTTAATGTTGGTCTTCTTCTCGTGCTCTTCTTCCCTAGTCTGTTCTTAGCTACTCTCCTTATATCAAAGGAGACATTTGGCATTTGTTTTTTAGGGCTTGGCTAGCTTCGATTAGCATAATCTGCTCTAATGCCATCCATTTCCCACCAAATTCTATGATTTTGTCATTTTTTACTGCAGAGTAATACTCAATTGTGTATAAATGCCACATTTTTTTTATCCATTCGTCTATTGAAGGGCATCTAGGTTGATTCCACAGTCTTGCTATTGTGAATTGTGCTGCTTTGAACATCGATGTAGCAGTGTCCCTGTAGCATGCTCTTTTTAGGTCTTTAGGGAATAGACCGAGAAGGGGAATGGCTGGGTCAAATGGTGGTTCCATTCCCAGCTTTCCAAGAAATCTCCATACCGCTTTCCAAATTGGCTGCACCAATTAATGTTTCAATAAGTAAGATGAATAGAAGTGGTGAGAGAGGGCATCCCTGTATTGTTCCATATTTTTGAGGGAATGCCTTTAGTTTTTCTCCATTTAGAATAATGTTGACCTGGGGCTTAGGATAGATAGCCTTTACAATGTTGAGATATGTTCCTGTTATCCCTAGTTTTGTAGTGTTTTGAACATGAAGGGGTGCTGAATTTTGTCAAATGCTTTTCTGCATCTATTTAGATGATCATATGATTTTTATCTTTAAATCTGCTGATGTGATGAATTACATTTATTGATTTTCATATGCTGAACCAACCTTATATCCCTGGGATGAATCCCACTTGATCATGATGCATGAACTTTTTGATATGTTATTGCATTTGATTTGCCAGAATTTTATTCAGAATTTTTGCATCAGTCTGTTAGAGATATTGGTCTGAAGTTTTCTTTCTTTAATGTGTCTTTGTATGATTTTAGAATAAAGGTGATATTGGCCTTATAGAATGAGTTTGAATATGTTCCCTCTTTTTTCTTTCATGGAATAATTTGAGGAATATTGATGTTAGTTGTTCCTTGAAGGTCTTGTATTAATTGAGTCCTGGCCTTTTTTTTTTTTTTTTTTTTTTTTTTGGTTGGTAGGCTTTTGATGGTGTTTTCTACTTCATTGCTTGAAAGTGATCTTTTTTTGGGCTGAGGATGTGGCTCAAGTGATAGCATGCTCACCTGTCATGTGCGGGTTGCTGGGTTCAATCCTCAGCAACACGTAAAAATAAAATAAAGATGTTGTGTCCACCAAAAACTAAAAAAAAAAATTAAAAATTCTCTTAAACAGATCATTTTCTTTGTTTTTAACTAGTGTATCATCCTCACTCACTTTGGGTAAATTATATGACTCTAGACATTTGTTTCTGTCTTCAATATTTTGTTTTATTGGAGTACAAGTTTTCAAAATACTTTCTAATCATCTTCTGTATTTCTCTAGTGTTTTTGGTGATATTTCTATTTTAATCAGGGATTTTACTAATTGGAGTTTTTCTCTACTTCTCTACATTAGCATGGATAAGGGTTTATCAAATGTATTTATTTTTTCAAAGAGCCACCATTTCATTTTGAAAATTGAAATTTAAAAAAAAATAAATGGCAGCAAAATGCATTACAATTCTTAACTACACATGTACAGCTCAATTTTTCATATCTCTGTATATAAAGTAGTTTGACACCAATTTTTGTCTTCATACGTATACTTTGAATAATGATGTCTATCTCATTCCACCATCATTGCTAATCCCCTGCCCCCTCCTTTCCATTATCACCCCACTGCCCTAAATAGATTCATCTGTTCCTCCCATGATCCCTCTCCCTATCCCAGTATAGTCAGCTTCTTTATATCAGAGAAAACGTTCAGCATTTTTTGGCGGGATTGGGTAACTTGCCTTAGCATTGTCTTCTCCATCACCATCCATTTACTTGCAAATGCCTTGATTTTATTTTCTTTTATTGCTGAGTAATATTCTAAATGCTACATTTTCTTTATCCATTCATCTATTGAAGGGCATATAGGTTGGCTCCACAGTTCACTATTATGCATTGTGCTGCTAAAAACATTGTGGCTGTGTCCCTGTAGTATCCTGTTTTTAAGTCATTTGGGTATAGACTGAGGAGTGGGATAGCTGGGTCAAATGGTGGTACTATTCCCAGTCATTTTGTCGATTTTTAAACTGCTTCTTTTGTTTCAATTTCATTGATTTCAGCTATGATTTTAGTTATTTTCTTTCCTTTATTGCTTTTGGTGTTGATTTATTTTTTCCTAGGGCTTTGAGATGTAATTTTAGGTCATTTATTTGACTTCTTTTTTGTTTTTTTAAGGAATGAACTCCATGAAATGAACTTTCTTCTAAGTAATGCCTTCATTGTGTCCCAGAGATTTTGACATGTTGTGTCTGTGTTCTCTTTCACCTCCAAGAATTTTTAAATCTCCTCTTTAATGTTTTCTGCAACCCATTGTTCGTTCACTAGCATATAATTTAGTCTCCAGGTATAGGAGTAGCTTCTTTTTTATCATATTTTCTAATTTCATCCCAATATGATCTGATACAATGCAGGATAGTATCTTTACTTTTTAGTATTGCTTAGAGTTCCTTTTTGGCATGACATATGGTCTATTTTACAGAAGGATCCATGTGCTGCTGAGAAGAAAGTGTCTTCGCCTGTTGAAGGATGAAATAGTCTATGTATGGCAGTTAAATCTAAGTTATTTATTGTATTATTGAATTCTGTAGTTTATGTTTGCCTTTTGTTTGAAAGATCTATCAGTAGTAAAAGAGGTCTGTTAAAGTTACCCAGAATTATTGTCTTGTGGGGTATTTGGCCCTTAAACTTGAGAAGAGTCTCTTTGAACATAGATGCTCCATTGTTTGGGGCATAAATATTTATAATTGTTACGTCTTAATAGTGTATGGTTCCCTTAAGCAGTATGACAGTTTCTCCTTTATCCCTTCCGAATAACTTACACTTGAAGTCAACATTATTTGATATAAGAATGGAAACCCCTGCTTGCTTCCACAGTCCACGTGAGTGGTATGTTTTTTTAATATTTATTTTTTTATAGATGGACACAATACCTTTATTTATTTATTTTTATATGGTGCTGAGGATCAAACCAAGGGCCTCACACAAGCTACGTGTGCACTCTACCGCTGAGCCCCAGCCCCAGCCCAAGTGATATATATATTTTTTTCCATCCTGTCACTTTCAGTCTATGGGTATCTTTTCCTATGAGACTAGTCTCTTGGAGGCAGCATATTGTTGGGTCTTCTTTTTAAATCCCATCTGCCAGTCTTTGGATTGCTGAGTTTTGGAAATTAACAATCAGGGTTATTATCCAGACACGATTTGTATTCCCAATTATTTTTGTTTATTTTTGGTATTTAACTTGATTTGGTTTCTCTTTGATAGGTTTTTCCTTTAAAGTGATACTTCCCTTTTCTAATTTTCATTGGTTTTCATTTCTTCCTCATGGAATATTTTGCCAAGGATATGCTGTAGTGCAGGCCTTCTAGTTGTAAATTGTTTTAACTTTTGTGTATCATGGGAGGTTTTTATTTTGTCCTAAAAATAACATCTAAATCCTAATTCAATTGCTAATCAAAATTTAATTTTGCCGGGTATGATTTTTGGTTGGCATCTGTTTCTTTCAGAGCTTGGTATATGTTTTTATGGGATCTTGTAACTTTCAGGGCCTTGGTTGAGAAATCAGAGATCCTGATTTTTTCCCATATATAATCTGATTCCTTTCTCTTGTGGCTTTGGAAATACTCTGTGTCTCCTGCAATCTAGGTGTTTTCATTATGATCTGTGTTGGTGTGGATCTGTTGTGATTTTGTTCATTTGGTGTCCTGTACACTCCTTGTATTTGATTTTCCAATTCACTCTACATATTTGGAAATTTTTCTGATATTACTTCATTGACTAGATTGTCCATTTCTGTAGTTTGGACCTCTAAGCCTTCCTCTATCCCAGTAGTTGTTAAATTTGGCCTTTTCATGTTATCTCATAATTCTTGAAACTGCTGCTCATCGTTTCTTACCATCTTTACTGGGTTCAACTTTATTTTTTTAAGATTATATATTTTTCCTTAATGTCAGATGTTCTGTCTTCCAAGTGATGTATTCTGTTGGAGATGCTTCCTATTGAGTTCTTAATTTGGTTTACTGTTCCCTTCATTTCAAGGATCTCTGTTTGTCATTTCAGAATCTCTATCTCCTTATTAAAGGAAACTTTTGCTTTCTATATTTGCTTATGTAGCTCTTTATCAAAATGATCCTCTGCTGCCTGTGTTTGCTCTTATATCATCCTTTAATTCTCAGAAAATTATGTACCTCCTCCACTCCTTCTCTGTTTTTTCTCCTGATGTTCTGACAATGGATTCTAATAATGTAGCATCTTTGTTTGGGGCACATTCTTCTTGGTTTTTCTTCTTGTTCATGCATCTTCTCTTCCATCT
Organism: Urocitellus parryii; assembly: GCF_045843805.1. Classification (NCBI taxonomy): domain Eukaryota; kingdom Metazoa; phylum Chordata; class Mammalia; order Rodentia; family Sciuridae; genus Urocitellus; species Urocitellus parryii. The sequence goes on along the minus strand of NW_027551780.1, from coordinate 445,793 downwards.
CTGTGTTTTCAAAGTTTTACAATCTTTATCCTGTAAGGCTTATAGTGTCCCCAACGGGTTCCAATAACTTTCTTTTTAAAAAATTATTTATTGTTTAAATACGTGACAACAGTGGAATGCATTACAATCCATATTGCACACAGAGCACAATTTTTCATATCTCTGTATAAAAAAAGTATGTTCATGCTAATTCATGCCATTATACATGTACTTATTTCTTTCTCCATTACAACTCTTATATAACACAATTTTCATATCTATTTGTATATAAGGTATGTTGGCATCAAATTCAAATTTTCATACATATGTTATTGAATAATGATGTTGATAATATTCCACCATCCTTGCTAATCCCCTTCCCCATCCATTTTCCTTTCACCGTCTTCCCTATCTAGAATTAATCTAATCCTCTCATGTTCTCTCTCCTTACCCCACTGAGAGTCACCCCACATATATCAGAGAAAATACTTAGCATTTGTTTTTTAGGATTGGCTAACTTCACTTAACATAATATTCTCCAACATCATTCTTTTACTGTAAAATGCAATGTTTTTATTCTTTTTTAGTGCTGAGTAATATTCCATTGTGTATATATGCCACATTTCTTTTATCCATTCATCCTCTGAAGGGCATCTAGGTTGGCTCCACAGTTTAGCTATTGTGAATTGTGCTGCTATAAACATTGATGTGGCTGTGTCCCTGTAGTATGCTGTTTTTAAGCCCTTTGGGTATAGACTGAGGAGTGGGATAGCTGGGTCAAATGGTGGTTCCATTCCCAGATTTCCAAGGACTCTCCATACTGCTTTCCATATTGCCTGCACCAATTTGCATCCCCACCAGCAATGTATCAATGTGCCTTTTCCCCCACATCCTTGCCGACACTTATTGTTTATATGCATGAAAGCTGCAATTCTGGCTGGAGATGAAATCTTAGCTTTGATTTGCATTTCTCTAATTGCTGTGTTGACCTTTTAATATATATTTGTTGCTCAATTGTATATCATATTCTGAGAAATGCTTGTTGAGTTCCTTGGTCCATTTATCCATTGGGTTGTATGGTTGTGTGTGTGTGTGTGTGTGTGTGTGTGTGTGTGTGTTTGTTGTTGTTGTTTTGTTTTGTTATTTTTGGTGTCAAGATTGAGTTCTTCATATACCCTAGAGATGAGGGCTGTATCTGACATGTGAGTGGTAAGAATTTGCTCACAGGATGTAGGATGTCTCTTCACCTCACTGCTTGTATCTTTTGCTTAAAAGCTGTTTAGTTTTTATCTGTCCACATATTGATTCCTGGTTTTAATTCTTATGCTATAATAGTCTTATGATGGATGTCGGGGTCTAATACAACATAATGAAGATTTGGACCTATATTTTCTTCTCTTAGGTGTAGGGTCTCTGGTTTAATTCCTAGGACCTTGATCCACTTTCATTTGAGTTTTGTGCATGATTAAAGAGAGGGCCTTAAATTCATTTTGCTGCATATGGATTTGCACTTTCCCTAGTACCATTTGTTGAAAAGGCTATTTTTCCTCCGGTATGTTTTGGGTACTTTTCTAGTATGATATGTCTGTATTTATGTGGGTTATTCTCTGTTTCTCTATTCTGTACCATTGGTTTACTTGTCTATTTTGGTGGCAGTACCACACTGTTTTGTTACTATTCCTCTGAAGTATAGTTTAAGGTCTGGTATAGTGATGCCACCTGCCTTCCTCTTCGAAGGATTGCTTTGCCTCTTCTGGGTCTCTTTGTTTTTCCAGGATTAATTTTTATTTATTTTTCTATTACCATGAGGAATGTCTTGGGATTTTGATTGGAATTGCATTAAATCTGTACAGTGATTTTGGTACCATGGTCATTTTGACAATATTGCTTCTACCTATTTAAGAACAAGGTAGAACTTTCTATCTTCTAGGTCTTCTTTAATTCTTTTTCTTTAGCATGTTGTACTTTTCATTGTACAAGACTTTCACCTCTTTTGTTAAATTAATTTAATCCCTTTCAATTCTCATTACCTTATTTTTTCCCTTCATTATTTTCCCCCAATATTCTTCTTCATCTATTTTATTAATCTATTTATTCATTAATGTTTGTTGCTTTCTACATATACAGGAATGTGGAATTCACAGTGGTATGTGTGTATTACATTTGATATTTTCCTTTCCTGTCATTCCCACCCAATCTCCTTATACTCCACTAATCTTCCCTATATATTTATGATATCCAACTCTCCTTTCCCCTTTGTTTTGCTGTAGATGCTGCATGTGGAAGAAAACATTTGACCCTTGATCATTCTGATTTATTTCACATAGCATGATGTTGTTAATTTCTGTCCATTTAAATTGTGACATTTGTCAATAATATTATTTATAGCTGACTAAAAACTCCATTGTGTGTATCACATTTTATTACTCAATTCTTCTATTGGGAATTGCATCCATAATGGGAAGTGCTTCCATAATGTGGCTATGGTGAATTGGGATGCTGGGAAAAATGTGGCTCTATCTAAATAAACTATTAATTAAAATTACAGATAGCCAATATACATGGCTACTTGGACATGCTTTTCTGATACAAATATGTCAGGCATGAGAAAACAATCCACTGTTGATCATTATATATAGGCAGCAGCATATTCAAATCAATGTTTCTCATTATGGAAATAGTGTTATTTATTGGGCAAATATCACTTGCATTTTTGTTTGCCTTTTTGAAATCTTTTATCATTTTATAATTATTATTTTTGCTATGGTTTTGTCATTTTTCTTGTTCCTCTTAGAAAAACTTTTTTTTGGCCTGGAAAAATATAATTAAAATCTAATTTATAATTTTTAAGCATACAATACCATAGCTTATACAGTAGTCACAATGTTGTAAAACAATCACCAGTGTTTAGTTTCTGATATTTTTATACATAAAAAATCAGTTCCCTCTAACACCTGTTTACATTCTCCCAAAGAATTATTTTTAATTTTTGCATCCCTTGTCATTTATACATCTGTTTTCTTACATTTTTAGATTTGTGTAAATTTTAGTACTGGTGTGTTCACTAGAAAGATAAAAGGCATAACAATTTGTTCCTTATGGCTTTGACTTTTAAGAATGTACTGATACATGGGCTCATCCAGGGCAGGGCTATCAGTCTAGATTCCCTAAGGGGGCAGTTTGTACATTTCAGCTACAGTTCTTGGAACCATGGTGTTTGAACAGAGGAATAATTTGGGGATTTATGAATTCCAAAGTAAAAAAGGCTGGGCACTAAGTAGAAAAAAAGTAAAGTAAAAAATGAAATTTTAAATAAAAATTATGCTTAAGGTACACGAGGATCATGATTGATTGTTTTAACATAATGACATTAGAAATTAATGGGGATTGGTAAAAATATTTCAAGTAGAAGTTTTCAGACATTGAAGTTTCTACTACATATAGGAGACACAGAAACCCACTAAATTCTGTGGTTTTCCAAGAAAATGACTGAAATATCTGTCAAATGTCACTGTGTTATCATGGCCTTAGTGGAAACTATTGCATTTGTTTTTGTGCTGCTGTAATCAAACCCAAGGTCTTGCACAAGCTGTACAAATTCTGCACCACTTAACTACAACCATAACTCCATAATATATTATTGTGTAAATATCTCTAAGTCAAAACCTTACAAGTTATTCTGTATTTATGCATAAATTATATACAATGAGTCATTAATGAATGAATTATAATAAAGTTTTTTTAAGATATATGCTTAAACTATGTAATTCTGTATTTTATATATCAATAATTATAAATATAAGTATGTACATATACAGAAGTCTATAGAAAAACAGATGTACATAGATACACAAATCTCATCTCCATGGATCTGTATTTATTATAGTTTTTAATTATATTATTCTTACCATTGCTCCTTATGAGTTTCTAATATCATTATATGTGATAGTGCCATTTTGAAACTCATTCTTTTCTTCCTCAGTGTTTTTTAAAAATATTATTTAGTTATCAATGGACATTTATGTGTTATTAGTTTATATGTGGTGCTGAAGATCAAACCCAGTGATTGATATATGTATGTATTTAGCAAATACTTCATCTAGTTTCTTCTCATTCAGTTTATAGCATACTTCAAAATACATAATAGTTTTCAACAGAATAAAAATTCATTAAGTTTCTCATTTATGCATGTTGCTTCTGGCTTTGAATGTTCATGTCAAGGTAAAAGCCATATAGAATTTCTGCTATATTGTCTGACACAAGCTACAAATTTAACATTTTCTTTCAGATGAATGATTTCATTTTTTAAAAGTTGCAAGTTCTGTGTCAAATTCATTTCTTTTCATACAGATGCCAAGTTATTCATAATTAATTAAAAATATTATATCATCTCCAGTGAAGTCCTTTCATTTCTTGTTTTTTGAGTTTCTTTCTAGGCTTTGTTCTATTCCAATAATCTGTTTGTATACTCCTTGCCACATAGCTCACCTTTTGGGTTACTTTAAGTTCATAGTACATCTCAGCATCCAATATTTCAGTCCTGTAAACTTATTCTACAGAACTGTTGACCACTCTATATGCCTGCCTTCTCCATATAGTCTTTAGAATCCAATTTTTCAATATTTATGCAAAAACTTGTTAGGGTTTTATCATCTTTGTGTTTAATCATTTATTAGAGTTGTAGATAACTAACACTTAATATTGAATGCTCCTTTCTGTGTTTGGTACTTATAGGGTCCACCAACTTGCAGGAAGTTTATCAGCAGTGTAGATGACATTCTGGGACTTATAAGTGACATCAGACTTATAAGTGACTTATAACTGACTACAGTTATGTGTCTGTTAACTGATGAGAATTGTGACTCTGGAAGACTAAGCATTGCCTTTCTTTGCCAAAGGAATATGAGGTGTGTGGACTTTATTTTCTTAGCTGTCCAGAATTACCTCACTCACTTCTTAGGAATGAGCCACAGAAGGCTACAGTGTTACAGTGAGGGTGCTCCACAGTGTGGAAAATATATTCATTCTAACATGTCAGGATTTTTATTTTTTGTGTTTTGTGAACAGTGACTCTAACCATCTACTAACCTGATTTGTCTTCTTGTTGTTGTTCTTTCATAAAATCTTGATACCTTACAATTCCAATTCGCTCATTTATTTAAACATTTTGCTATTGAAGATTTTTAATTAGTTATTTGTGTAGATGGGGTGATTATGCTCTGGTGTCAAGGTAATTGTTCCAATAAAGTAGCTATGTTTAAGTAATTATAATCCATCCACATGCAGAAAACCCGTGTGGACACTTCTGGTGTGTCTTACTGATCTCATCTTCCTTTTGCACACACAGATGTTGACAGTCCTGTGCCTTTTATGACTAATAATTTTATTATGTATTTCTCAAAACTATCGTTTTCCTTGGTTATATTTACTTGGTTTTATGAGTCTTAAGTAACTTATTGTTACTATTATTTTTCCATAACAATTATATCAAGAGGTATTTTTTTCTTTTATTAACTATTTCTTTGCCTCAGTCTTTTGAACACATATGTGCTGTTGCCTGGGATTCTGTTGTACCAATCTTATTCACTCATTGAACTACTTATAGAACTCGAAATATTTCAAGTTTGTCTTTTCACAAGGTGGAAGTGTCACTTTACATGTCTCCAAACGTTAACATTATATGAATATTTTACACATTGGGAATGTGTCATGGATGATACTTGAAACTAATTGATTTGGGAGCTCAATCTATCTCATGGATATAAAGCAGAAAGAATAGGAACCAGACTGTTTTCAAAACCTTTTTTAACACTCTTTTTGCCTCCCTTGGGCGAAATCTCCTTATGAGAATACCTTTGACAAGTCTGATTTGCATCTGTAATGTCCATCAAATTTCACATTCACTGATAGCAGAAAAGTTAGGAGTTGGGCTTTTATTCATTGCTTGGATTATGGTATATATCCTTCACTTCACTCTGATATGGAATACACACACACACACACACACACACACACACACACACACACTGTTTTGGACTTATGTTTTATCCTCTGAATTAGATAATGGAACTATAATGGAAAGTATATTTTTACATAATTAAAGTCACTCTCCTACATGACAGTTCTACTAACTCTTAATTCAAACTAAAAACTAAATAAAGGCTTGGTCCATGTGCTATTGATCTAACAATTTTTATTCAGGAGCCATTAACATTTGGGAATGTGGCCATTAATTTCTCTGAGGAGGAATGGGAATGCCTGGATCCTGCTCAGCAGAATTTATATAGAGAAGTGATGTTGGAGATCTACAGCAACCTGCTCTTTGTGGGTGAGCATAACTTTCCTTCAAAATTCCTAATTATCATTATTTAATTTTCTCCTCTTGAATTATGTATTTTGGGAACTTCTACACAAGAATGAGTTTCACATTTATGCTATCAAAAAGAAGATGGGGTAGTTCTTGGTACTGATAAAAATGTTAATGATGTTTCTTTTCATCCTTAATGCTTTCCTTTGTTGGCATGATATATGTCCTTCACTTGACATATGGTTTCCTTAGAGGAATGCAGTGATGTAAAATCATGTGGCCCACATATTGTAGAGGACATAGTTGATGTAGAGGAGGAAGCCTAAATTCAAAAAGGTTGATTGAGAAGATACCCAAAAGAAAAGATTTTTTGAGAAGCCTTGATTTCTTTCTCTTGTTATCATAGAAAAACCTGTCCTGTGTTTTGTGCTTTAAAATTACCTAGTCTCTTGCTTTTCCTCCAGTAATGTCTCCATAAATTCAAATTAACAACAAAACACTTCCAATTGCCTTGTAAATGTCAATATTATCTGACGGCACTTCCATAACATTTTAAAATATTTTTTAGTTGTTAATGAATTTCCCATTTATTCATATGTGGTGCTGAGGATTGAACCCAGGGCCTCAGACATGATAGGCAAGCACTCTACCACTAGTCTAAAACTCCAACCCCTCTTCATTATTTGCAGGAAATTTTTACACATTTCTCAATACCTCTAGGTCCACCCATTGTAATACATTACTATCATAAGTCAGTTTCTCTAATCTTATTTGTACATTTTTTTTTTTACTAAAATTCCCTTATCAGTGTTCTTTCTGATATGTGTAATGGATTTTCTGTGAAATTATCTGCCATGGAATGAATGTCAAGTTGGACAAATTTACTGCCTCCAAAATTTTAAATATACAGTTCAGTAACATTAATTCAAATTGTTATGCAATATATCTTTAAACAGTTTGCATCTCAAAAACAAAACAAAAAAAAAAAAAAAAAACAATACCTAGGAAGCAAGGGCTGATTTCTGTCTCCCCATCACAAAACCATTCTCTTTTGTTCAGAAAGCTGCTTCTTTTGTTTAGAGATGTCATGTTCTAGAATTCTGCAGTATTCTTTCTGTGACATTTCAGTTAACCTAGTGTACATACATTTTTTAAAATATATAATTAGAATAAATTCCATGACTTCAAAGTTTTATTGTTTCTATATTTCAAATTGGCTCATGCATTCTTTTCAAGGGATATTTCGTTTGCATCCCCCATGGTGGCTCTGTTGAATAACATTGTAACAACACTGATGTGTAATGTTTTTAATTTGCTATTTATGTGAAGGCTTATTCCCACACTCACTAAGAACTCCGTTTACCTAACTCCATGTCTGCATTTACAATTGAATGCTGTAACTTTTAGTATATTTTTTAGCAGGGAAAAGTCTTCTTATTTGTATTTTGGGGCATATTCATATAATTTAACGGATTTCTCTGCAAAAAAAAAAAAAAAAAAAAAAAAAAAACCTTTTTAACAATGCGAGTTTAATGAATATTACCTGGAACCTCTAGTTAACTTTAAGTAGTATAAACATCTTTTAATTTTTATCTTTCAATTCTTGAACAACAGCATGCCCAAGAGTGTTCAATCAACTGACACATATTGAGTGATTTTTGAAAATCCCTACCACTTTTGACTTCAGATATTTATTCCATGTTGGTTAAAAAATAACTATCACTTAAATATTTATTAACATTTTTTAATACATAAAAATGGTCTATCCAGCATAATATCCCATTTGTGATTAAGAACAGGGATTCTATAAGTCTACAGTAGTTTCAAAATATTTTCAAAGTCTTATGCTTTGCAATTACCATTTTGCTTCACTGTATTTCCCTTTTCAGTAAGTGGGGATTGATGTCTTTTAGTATGACAGTGATTCTTGGTTTTCATTCAACTCTCTCAATGTTTTCTTTGTGTATTTGGAAAGTGGGATGTTTGTTGTGAATGTATTTACTCTTAATTCAGAATCTAGGTAAAGGTTCCTTTCTCTATTTTGCCTCTTTTCAAAGGTTATTTTTAAATTTAAAATGTCTTCTATGTCCTATTACTGTCTTAAACTACGTTTTGTGTACAATAATTTAGACAGTCCAGATTGTGTTCGGTCACCTTTGTATGTGTCCTTCTTATATCCTCTTGCTTTCCGTGTATGTGTGTGTTTTTAGATTTAGAGTATCCTGCGGACTACCAAAAGTTTTAATTTTTAGAGTTAATTCAGATAGCCAAGGTTTGTTTTGATCAGAATTTTGTAATCTTGCATTTGGCAACAAAAAATATCTTAAAACTGAATTATCTCCTTTGCATACTTTGTATGAGTTTCAACTTGACTTCACTTTATTAAAAAATTGAATATATTTATGTGTCCTTTCTAAATTATATTATTGTTACAGATATATATGCCTATTTACACATTTGTTTTTATGCTTTTTTCTTTCAAATTCTATTGCAAAATTACATATTTTTTGAACCATCATTACAATACAATAGAATTGTTTGTTCCAAGACATGTTTAAAATTTCATATGACTTGTGTTGCTGGGCACATTTACATTGTAGTATGAAGGATTACATTTCGTACTTGTGGAGAGCAGCTAGTGTTGATGAGTAGTGTGTGCATTTTTATATCTTTAAAGTCATTATTTTCCTTCTCTTTTGAAATATAGTAACTGTGACTATAATGTCTTGGTTGTTAATTTTATTCTTTCATTTTTTTGAAAATAGCCCTGAATTCCTTTCTGTGTTGTGAAGTTTCAACTAAGGATTTCACAATTATATAGTTACACATTTCTAGGTGACCCATCTTTTTCTCTTGGATGCTCTCAATATCCTGAGTTTGAAAACTTAGTTGAATACCTGCTTTGAGTCTTTACAACTTGGTGATAATTGAGTTGCTTGGATGTTTTATTTTTCCTATTTTCTGTGATGTGTTTATTAGTACTAGAAAGAAAACTTAAGGATTATTTCCCACTTTTCATTTTTTTTTATTTTACTTTGGCTGGCCTTGAAATTTTGATCCTTCTGGCTCAACCTCCTATGTTGCTGTGTCCTCCTTGACACTTTGAGACATTTTCTAAAGAAATTCTTTCAACACCCATTTTCTGCTTATTACTATTAACAATTCTTGACTAATTTTATTCTGTTTTTGTGTGTTGGTTTAGTTCAGTAAACTTCATTTAAATGATAATTTACTATTCCCTTGGATTAATTCATAACTTTTCTTACAGTTGACTTAGCTGTGTTTTTCCTGGTGGTGAGCAGGAACCCCTTATTTGAACAGTCCCCAAATATTTGCATGTTTCATATTTTTTAATGAAGCAGAAGAAAGTTGGTAAATTTTTAAAATATATTGTGAAGGAGGAAAGGCTTAGTGTAACACAATGTATTTTCCTCTACTGTATTACTCTTCACAGTAATGTACGCATCTTGGATACTGTGAACAGTAAGATGATTTGAAAATTTCTCAATGTATTTTTCTGTGTAGATTTTTCTTTGATTCATATATATTTCTGCTGTAATGATGGACTTGGATTTAATAATCCACTCCCCTGCTGATATTCCTTAATTGCTATAGTTTCCTATGTTTGCAAAATATACTCATCCCAGTACAGTAAGTAAACATGATTGTTTTTTATTTATTTCAGCCATGAATTCTCATCATCCTTGAAAAATTTTGCCAGAGCAGGGAATAAAAGAGAGAGAGAGAAGATATGGAAAGTGTGACTTTGACTATTTACACCTAAGGAAACAATGGGAAAATATAGGTGAGAGTAAAGTTCAAAAATCGTATTATAATGGACAAAACCAATTAGTAGTCTGTATTTGCAATAAAAATTTTATAGCCAAAATACACCATATACAATTAATATGTGAAAAATTATTTAATAAATGTATTCCTATTAGTATTGAGATATATATATATATATATTCTTAATTATATATATATATATGTTTAAGAATATATCCACAGCCATTTTTGATGACTATATTTCCTCTGAAAGGAAATGTGGAAAATTTGAAGAGATATCTGGTCCATGCATAAGTTTTTAACTTAGCCAATCATAAATGTAGCACTAAGTTAAACTTCCCATCAAACATTTGCACAGAGACAATATTTAAAACAAATTTCTAAAAGTGATTCTTTTGAGTGTTTCTTTACAAAATGTTCATTTTTTTCTGCAACAAACAAATGGACAGTATTAAGAATTGTAGAAATGTTTCTACTTCCCCACGATTGCTCAATGACAATTCTGATATAGATTTCTGGAATGTGCACTTTATAGATGATGGTATAAGTAACACCATTAGCCATGTAACTACCCTGAGTAATTACCAGTATATTTACATTGGTGATAAAAATCATGAATATAGAGAAATTCCTAGTAATTTTCTAAAAAAATTACCAAGATGATATTTTGAGAAAGTCTTGCTTCAGTGCTCAAAAACTATTACTCATCCAAATATTCATAGTCAATACAAAACTTACAAGTGTAAGATATGTGAAAGGGCTCTTAATCACAGTGCAGAGCTTGCTCAATACAAGAGAATTAATAGAGAATGAGAGCCCTATGCTTTTAAAGAAAATATCAAAGCATCGGCTTGTTCAACATCTTTTAAACACAGTAGATACTATGACAGTGATAAACCCTATAAATGTAAAGAATGTGAAAAAACTATTAGTCAAACATTACAACTTGTTAAGCATCAGAGGATTTATACTGAAGAAAAGACCTGTAAATGTAAAAAGTGTGGCAAAGCTTTAAAAAATTTTCAACTCTTACTCAACACCAAAAATTTATTCAGAAGAGAAGAACTACAAATGTGAAGAATGCAACACACTCAAAAACTTTACTCAACATCACAGTGTTCATACAGGAGAGATGCCATGCAAATGCACAGAATGTGACAAAACTTCTAATAAAAGCTCCAATCTTATTTGTCACCAGTGGACACACACTGAAGAGATGCCCCACATATGTAAACAACTTTGCAAAACTTTTAGTCAAAAACCAAGCCTTAAAAATCACCAGAGAAATAATACTGGAGAGAAGCCCTACAAATGTTAAGTGTGTGGCAAAAGTTTTAATACAAAGTTGAATCTTGATCACCACAAAAGAATTCATACTGGAGAGTAGCCCTACAAATGTAACGTGTGTGGCAAGAGTTTTAATCAAAAATCATCTCTTACTCAGCACCAGCGAATCCACACTGGAGAGAAGCCCTATGAATGTAAAGTGTGTGGCAAGAGTTTTAATAAAAAATCATCACTTACTCGGCACCAGTGAATTCACACTGGAGAGAAGCCCAACAGCTGTAAAGAATGTGGCAAAGCTTTTAATAGCATCTCACAGCGTAATTGGCAAAAAAGTATTCATACTGGAGAGAAGCCCTACAAATGTAACGTGTGTGGCAAGAGTTTTAATCAAAAATCATCACTTACTCAGCACCAGTGAATCCACACTGGAGACAAGCCCTACAGCCGTAAAGAATGTGGCAAAGCTTTTAATACAAACTCACATCTCTATTGCCACAACAGGATTCATACTGGAGAGAAGCCTTACAAATGTAAATTGTGTGGCAAGAGTTTCAGTCAAAAATCTTCACTTACTCAGCACCAGAATATCCACACTGGAGAGAAGCCCTACAAATGTAAAGAATGTGGCAAATTTTTTAATCAAAAAATAGTACTTACTCGGCACCTGAGAATCCACACTGGAGAGAAGCCCTACAACTGTAAAGAATGTGGCAAAAGTTTTCATCACAAAACATCACTTACTCAGCACCAGAGAATCCACACTGGAGAGAAGCCCTACAAATGTAGAGAATGTGGCAAAGCTTTTAATCAAAAATCAATACTTACTCGACACCAGAGAACCCATACTAGAGAGAAGTCCTATAAATGTGAAGAATGGCCAACCTTTTCAAATTTAAGATCATATCTTACTAAACATTATAGATTTTATACTGGAGAGAAGCTTTACAAGTGAAAACATTGCATCAGGGTGTTTAAGAATGAATCAACCCTTATTTCACAGTAGTTCAACACTATTTCACACCAGAGATATGATAGCACAGAAATCATACAAGTGTAAAATAGATGTCAGAGTCTCCAACAGTTTTTCACACCCTACTCAGCACCTCAGAATTCATACGAGTGAGAGGACGTGCAGAAAAATTTTTGCAAAGCTTTTGGCCATTAATCAAACATTTTTAAAATACTGGAGGATTTATAGCATATAGAAACACAAAGAATGTGTCCAAGACTGTATTCAAATTTCTGACATTTTTGAATTTCTGACCTCATATCTGTAGCAAATGTGGAGTAGATTTGTCCAAAGTGTGTACCTTTGTTAACAGCAAAATATTTACAAAAACACTTTGACAAACATAAAGATTGTAGTAAGTTTCTTATTTATAGCCCGTCCCTTGAAGTATTTGGGACCTAGGTGTAAAAAAATTATTTAAATGTAGAAAATGGGTAATTGCTTTTGACATTTGCTGAAAATTTTCTTAACGTTTTTAGCTGATATTGTAGAAATAAGGAAATACAAGTATAGAATTGTGTATCCCTAAAAGGAAATATTTTTAGTATAAATCAACAATTACTAAAGAGTCTCATTTTTCACAACTGGAGAAATACTAATAACACTCAGAGTTGATTATTTCAGAAGTCTCTTAAGATTTATATGAAATTTAAAATTTAAATTTTTAAGAGCCTCTTAATCTTGGAGGCACTTAATCAGTAAACCACATCCTCATATTTTCTTCTTTTTTATTTAGATATAGGTTTTGCTAAGTTGTGTAGGGCCTCACTAAGTTATGGAGCCTGACTTTGAACTTGCAAAGCTTCTCATGTCCCTAGGGTCACGGCATGGCCCACCATACCCGTTTTACAGAGAATTTTTACTTATATTTCATTAAAGATGCAATTTGTTACTAAATAAAGTGTGAATTTCTTAATGTTAACCTTGTCATGCATTTAATGATGTTATTATATCACACATCTCCCACTATTCACTTTGCTAATGGATCAATGCAATAGTAAAATCTTCTATTGGGTAAATAATGCTATAATGTCTCCATTAATTATTTCATATGTTTAATCAAGTATTATTTGGAGAATATTATTTATGTAAATTATATACTCTCTTGTTTGTAATTATGGGAAATTAAGAGAGTTAAAGGAAGGACCTAGAGATGCTAAAATAATGCCCAGATATCCCTAGTTTGAATTATAAGTTTAACATTTCACCTTATAGAGTAGCAGTACACCCTAAGGGATCTACAACTCTGGAGAGTTATACAAGCTCCAAATCAGGGAGAAAAGAAAGACCCAAGAGACTAGGAGCCAACATGCGTATTCAGGCAATAAAGGAAGGTTGCTGAAGGGGGAAATAGTCTGCAGAGAAGTGCATGGGCTTTCTTATCCCTGAGGAGGTCCACAGAACAAAGTAGAGGAGAGTGTGGCTGTGGAGTCTCTAATCAAGACCTCCAGAGACCAATCAGGAAGCTGGCCTGATTTTATTGTGCAGTTACCATGTATATGTACTCAGGCAGTGCCTAAGAAAAATATAGACAGCCACCAATGTAATGTCTGCTAGCTGTCCTTGCAGTGAACAATCAAGGAGTGGGACTGCAACACATAGCCTAGTGCCCAGAGCGGTGCCAATGGGGTAAGCAGTTTGCCACTCACATGCCTAGCATGGGGAGGGGCCTGCCATACAGACACCCTTAACCTATTCCCTGTATGCAGTACTCCATGCACTTGTCCCCACAGAGAAGCATTTCTGGGGCTTCTTCTTTCTTGATGTTAAATAACAATTTCTCTTCTAGTGGCTTTTCTCAGGAGAAATTTAAAATAATAGTAATATAAATATCATAGCTGTAAGTGTTAACCCTGAGTTGTATTTTCAAACCCTGACAATTTGCAAAAGCAACCCATGGTTCTCATATCTACTTTTCACAAAGAGCTGCCATTCATTCAGTCAAGTCTTGCCCAGGGTTTGCTCATTTTTTTACTGGAGGGTGTGTTTTGCAGGAGAGAGGTTGGGTGATGGTGTTGCCCTCTCTGAGATGTCAGTCATTTCTCCCTAGTGCTATTTATAGATCCCCAGCACACAAATAGTCACAAGTAAGAGGTTTCTGCTGAAGCTGTCATCAGTCCCAAGCCCACTTGCTTGAAGCAAGACCAGTCACAATTCTCCATCTCTCTTTTTTCTGTTAGTGAATACCAAGAGGACATGGGGAGGGTAGGCAGTCGTGGTGAAGCTGAGCTCTGTGATGAGGACAACCCCAAGCTGTAAGTTTGCACATGTATTGTTAGGGGTGACAGATCCTATTTACTCTCCCGTTATGAACAGGATGGTGCTCAGATTGCATATGGGAGATGAGATGTTTCTTCCTCTCACTTTCACCCTGGAATGTGCCCACCCAGAGGGTCTAAATAACCCTGATTTGCAGTGGGGTGTCCTTTTCCTGTAATTCACTCTACTTCTGTCCTGAACACCAGCTCGTGTCCACTGCCTGAGCAGTCCTCACTAGATGGTTGCAACACAGGTGATGATGCATGTATCACACAGCCTCTTCTGACTTTAGTGACAGCACCATATCTAACATGACTCCTTCCTGGATCCAGATACTAAAGAGAGTCTTTACTATCAGCTCTAAAAAACAAAACTTGTAATTTTTTTTTATGTGTGTTCTGTTATTTCTCATCTCCTCACTTGGTCTTTCCTCCTTCTTACCATATGTGAATTCTTCAAATGTAACCTATTTCAGAAATCAGTGATAGATTCCCTATGATTTGCATATCCTTCCACACAGAATGCCCATTCTAGGGGGCAGCTTGATTTCTTCAGTACATAAAAGACATGAGTGCCCTGTAGGATAGGGCATCCATGGACCAAGCTGGAAGTGTCACTCCGTAGACCCTTGTTTGAGGGGTGTTTCTCAGATTACCTCCTTGATGTCAGAGAGCTTGTGTTATGTCTCATGATCTCCTGGACTATGTTGTGCCAGGCATAATGTGCACAGCTGGGAAGGTACATAGCTCAGGATTTCAGTCATCTGTGAATCATTCCCATTCCCCAGCACGCTTCCTAACAACAATGGAACCTCAGCAGGGACGTTACTATAGATATTTCTTCACAACACTACCATGGTACATTTACACAATTTTAACCATATATAATTGATGTACACAATTTAGTGATGACTGTGGTTCAAAACTGGAGCTAGCAGAATGACCAGACTGTGCTTTCTCCTGGCCACTACCTGTATGAAGATTAGTTCTCTTCATTATTGCATGAAACTGTGTCCCTTTCTTTGAAGCATACTATCAGGAAAGGGTCTAATTTTTTCCCAATATTAGTATAGAAGTTGATCATCAGAAAACAATTTTCCAACAGTTTCAAGGCAATAAACAACCTATCCATGAGTTCTTGACTATTACTGCAAATTCATGGCACCTGCACACTCCAGTTTGTATGACTGCATTTTTCTCAGCTACACAGATATGAAATTCATCTAATGGCCTGGAGACACATAAAACATGTCATTTCTTGAGAGTTAGAAAACTTGGATGATGTAGGATTCAAATGTTTAAATTGAATTAAAGCAGATTCTTTTTATCACAGAAAATTGATAGAATGCAGTTTTTGGTTTTATGTTTCACATGTCTTTTTGTTGTTGAGACAAGGCAATTTAAAAACCCTCCTCCTTTCCTTTCTACCACAGATTGAACCCAGGGCACTTAATCATAAAACTATATCACCTGCCATTTTGTATATTGGGGAAAAATATTGCTAAGTTACTGAACTTTGGCCTTGAAATCCTCTGACTCCTGAGCCAATGGGATTGCAGGCATTCAGCTACATCTAAAACAATTTTAAGTTATTTTTTACATGATAATATAGATCAATTTAAGCTTATACTATAAAAATATTTATATAATATTTCACTTACATTAAATAAATTCATAAGAATTGGCATATGACATTTATATATAGATATTTCAAAAATAACTAAGGCCTAGTGATTAAATGTGAACCCTAATATATTTGGGGGTACCAGGGATTAAACTCAGGGGCACTCAACCAGTGTTCCACATCCTCACTCCTATTTTGTATTTTATTTAGAGACAGCATCTCACCATGTTGCTCAGGGCCTTGCTGTTGCTGGATTTGAACTCATCATTCCCCTGTCTTAGCCTCATAAGGCACTGGGATTATAGTCTACAATTTTTAAATGTATATTCTTTTTTTCCTGATATACCATGGGAGACTGTCTTTTTTCTAGTGATTTTTCATATTTCACAAATCCTGTATGTTTGCACTCATATGTTGAAGCTGAGAAAGTTGATCACAAAGAACCACAAAAGAGAAAAGTTTTTTATATCTGTTATAAGAGACAGTTGGCAAGGAGTGCCAAAAAGCAGTTAAGAGGGAAAAGTAACTCTTAGGTTTTATAGCACATAGTTTTAAATGTATAAGTAATTATTAGACTGTGGACATTCTAAAAAGAGTTCACACATTTCAAACATCAAAATTATATTTAGAAGTTAGAAATTGCACTAATTTGAACACTACACATATTCAATTAAAATGTTGGATTTTATATGTAGATACCAATTAAAATTAAACAATAATTAAAACTTCAAGTCAAGTAGCAAAAATAAACAAGGATGGCTGGAAATACAAACCATGTCTCAATAGTAACCTTAAATGTTAGTGGTGTAACACACCAATCAAAAGACATAGGCTAGTAGCCTGTATTTTAAAAAATCCAACAATATTCTGCCTCCAGGAGACTCAGGAAAAGACAGACTGAAGGTGAAAGATTGGGAAAAATCATACCACTGACATGAACCTTGAAAGCAAGCAGGGGTATCCATACTTATATTAAATAAAGTAGACTTCAAGCCAAAGTTAATCAAAATAGATAAAGAAGAACATCTCATACTGCTCAAGGGACCCATACACCAACAAGACATAAAATCATAAATGTAAATGCCTCAAACAATGGCGCACCTATGTTCAAACAAACTCTTCACAAGTTCAAGAGTGAAGTTGACTACAACATGATCTGGGATGACTTTAAAACACCTCTCTCACCACTGGAGAGATCTTCCAAACAAAACTTGAATAAAGAAACTATAGAGCTCAATAACACAATTAATAACTTAACTGACATATATAGAATACATATCAGACCGGAGGAGGAAGCTCTGCACCATGCCAGGCCAGAAGGAGGAGGAAGTCCGGATCCACCCCGTGCGCTAGTCTGGAGGAAGCCAATCAACCCTTAAAACCCCAAATCAAAGTTTTAATTATTGAATATTAACAGTTTTCCCATTTAATTTCCATGATCTTTTTTGCATTTTACTTTCACCTTTACTTTTTACTTTGCAGTGAACAATTCTTTTGTTAATACTTTCATTCAGATTATTTTTCCTATATTTGTCATTTTAACACTGCTCATTGCTACTGTATATAATTTAAATGATTTAATGTTGACCATGTAACCCATGACATTATTGAACTTATTGTTCTGTTTCATTAGTTCATGGAAATTACTTGGAAACGTTATAGAAATAATAGTATCATCTGCATATTCTATTTGATTTTTGATGAAAATCCCATTTAATATTCTCAAACAATATTTAGAAGTCAGAAAAGCAATCTTTTTTTTCTTTTTCTAAAACTAGATTGTGAAACACTTCAGTTCACACCTTTAAATATGAAAACAGTTCATAGCTGTCGTTAAGTGGATTGAAAAAGTATTTTCCTCCGATCATAATTGGCCATAGGTTTTACAGTAATTTGGTAAGTGATTAACCAGAGCTTTGCTCTATCAAAATGATTTTGGGGAACTTCCCATATGACAATGTCCCTCTTGGTCATGAAGTCCAATCATTCTTTTTGTTGTTGTTCTCAGTTTCCTAGGGGTTTTGAATATCTGCATCAACATCTATAAAAAGATGGTCTGCAATTTCCATTCTTATGCTGTGTTAGCTGATATTTCTGGCCTTACAGAAAGAATTAGTCAATTTTCTTCTTCTACATTTAGACGTGATCATGAATTATTGTTACTGATCCTTATTACACGTTTCATAGAAATCACCTGTGAAGGCTCCTTTTTAAAAATGTGATTACTGTTTGTTTTTTTGGTGGGTCAATTTTTACAGCTGGGTTTTTGCCAGGTTGGCCTCAAATTCCTTAGCCTAAATCCTCCTCCTGCTGTGGCCTCAAGGTAGTGAAGACTAGTGGCATGTACTCACATATCAGCATAACTGCAAGTATTTTTTGAGCAGTTGTAAAGTTAAATGTTGATTTGTAGGTCTATTTTATATTTCTTCACATCTGGGTCCTCTAATGTATTTATTGATTTCTGAAATAATTTTCAAAGTTGATGATTATCTAGCAATTTATCTATATTTTGTTTTTTTCCAGCTCGAGATTTTCTTGGCAATTAAGATGGAATAATGAGGAAGCATAATGTGGGAAAATGAGAACCTGGCATTTTGCTAATTGATCTCAAGATGCCCTGTGAAGGATGGAGAGTGTGCACCCATACTCCTGTGAGACAAATAAAGCAGAAAAGCTAAATTATCATTTTATGTAGCCTAATACGTGATATTGAGTAACTTTCATATGTCTTTACACACTTGTTTAATATTTAGGGAAGAATCTAAGTAGTTTACCATATTTAAATTAGGTTATGAGGGTGTTTATATTAAATTTTGGTGAGTTGTGTAAGTTTCTTATATTTTGGATGTTAAGCTTTTTCAGACATGGGGCTAGAATCGGTTTTCTTTAACCCAGTCTACTTTACATTTCATTGATTGATTCCTTTGCTGTATAGAAGCATTTTTAGCTTTATATAGTCTCAGCTGTTTTTCCTTGTACAGTCTCTGCATATTCTATCTAAAACCATTGCCAACACAAATGGCAAAAAATTTCTCATTTTCTTCTGCAATTTTTATGCTTTCACGTTATATCACAATGAGATATAACCACACGCTTGAGGGCTCAGTCCTCAAAATGTTGGTAGGTACCACATACTGCATAGGATATACAGAAATAGAAACACTTGGACATCCTTTCCAGGAATATAAATTTGAATAGACATTAAAAAAAACTATAAGGGGGTTTTTCAAAAAATTATAACTAGAGATGCAATATTACCCAGACATTGAGAATATGCCTGTATTTTTAGGATTCTTCAAAAAAAAAGAATACACAAAAAACGTACATGTGTATACAGAAGGGAGCTTATTTTATTTACTCACATAATCATGGGAGTAATAGTCATCAAATGTTTGCCTACAGGGTGGCAACACTGGGAAACTGGTAACAGCTCAGTGGTGGAGGCGATCCCCCACTCACTGTCTTGACAGGGTCACAGTGAGAAACAGTGTTGGCAAAGCCGCTCTCCCACTGTCTTGACAGGGTCACAGTGAGGATGAATGCTGGCAAAGCCACGCTGGTTGGTGGGTAACTGAAACCATGAGACCCTTTTTTATGCAATTGGGACTTTGCATTTTCATGCTTATATTTCTCACAGGAGGCATGAGTATGTTAAATGCCAAACAAATTAAGTTTCAGATGGCTAGAACAGAACAGGTAGTTCATGCATTGGAGGCCGTTCTACCATCCCTCAGCATATCTAGGACAAAAGAAAAGGCTATTCTTCTATCTTAGTACATTGTGGACAAACCTAATAACAGACAACCATCATCCTCTGAAAAACAAACTCTTTGAGAACTAGTGCACCTTGACTGAAAAACAAACTCTTTGAGAACTAGTGTAGCTTGACTGAGAAACAAAGAAACTCTTTGAGAAAGCAGATCAACCAGTTTTATGAGAATAAATTTAGGAATTAATTAAAATAGCTTTATAAGACACAGTTTTAGAATAATGTTAGAAATATTATTTTATTTAGATTCTTAAGTTTAGAAATTCTTAAGTCTTTAGTTGTATAGGTTTCTGATGTGCTTTAAGGATGATTCATAAACTTTAAGATATTTTAAATATAAGATTCAAAGGGACTTTTTTAGATGGGAATTTTAGATTAAAAATAAAGTACAAGTGTACTTTAGGTTAATGATTAATTAGGAGACTTAGAGTCTGGTTACGTAGTTTGACATTAGTTAATAAGAAAATAATATATCTTGGGAAAAATAGTAAATCTTGGGAAAATCTGAAGGATGTAAATTGGTGACACGTTTTATTGATGATTCTGTACTTTTGATGAATGTATGGCTGGGGGTAATATCCTGGAAGAATGTAGATCGGTGTGCTCTCAATCATGGTTAAGGAAATCTCATGTCTTGGCAAAGTTTTAAATTATATAATCAATGATGTATTGTGAATCTATAATGATGAAAAAAATTATAATAAAAAGGGGATCCAGAGAAAGCAGCTTTAGCTCTCTCTCTGAAGATTGCTCAAACGGAACGACTACTGTCTCATCTTTTCGCGGACGCCACTCTTCCTTCGGGACTCCCTGGACCCTGCCGGGGCTGGACCCCGGCAGCTCAGTCAAAGAAACTGGAAGCTTCACAATATGAGGAAGCAAATGAAGCAGCTGTGGTCCAGGATAGAGGACTTATATGATCCTGGTAAATGAAAATTCAAATAACCTGATCAACAAGTGGGCTAAGGACCTGAACAGATACCTCTCAGGAGAGGATATACAATCAATAAATATATGAAAAAATTATCATCTATAGGAATCAGAGAAATTCAAATCAAAACTACTCTAAGATATCACCTCACTCCAGTCAGAATGGCAGCTATTATGAAGACAAACAACAATAAGTGTTGGTGAGGATGTGGGGAAAAGGCACACTCATACACTTCTGGTGGGACTGCAAATTGGTGCAGCCAATTTGGAAAGTAGTGTGGAGATTCCTTGGAAATATGGGAATGGAACCTCAATCTGACCCAACTATCTGTCTCCTCAGTCTAAGCACAAAGGTTTAAAAACATCATACTACAAGGACACAGCCACATAAAAGTTTATGGCACCACAATTCACAATATCTAAACTATGGAGCCAACATAGATGCCCTTCAGTGGATAAATGGATAAAAAAATGTGGCATATATACACAATGGAATTTTACTCAACAATACAAGAACAAAATCATGGCATTTGCATGTAAATGGATGGAGTTTGAGAAGAAAATGATAAGTGAAGTTAGCCAATGACCCCCCCTCTAAAATGAAAAAAAATGCCAATATTTCCTTGACATAATGGGGCTGACTCATAATGGACTAAGAAGGGGGAGCATAGGAAGAATTGATGAATTCTAGATAGGGCAGAAAGGTGGGAGAAAAAGGGAGGTAGATGGGGATTAGCAAGGCTTGTAGAATATGTCATACATCCAAAATACATGTATGAAGACTTGAATTGGGTGTCAACATACGTTACATTAAAAAAGATACAAAAATTGTGGTATATATGTGTATTAAGAATTGTAATGCAAAGAAAAAAGAATCGCATTAACTTACATTAGGTAGAGGAAAGTGAAAGGAGGGGAGGGCAGGGGATGTGGGGATAAGAAAGAGAATGAAACAGACATTATTACTTTATGTATGTATGTGACTATGTGACCCATGTGATTCTACAATATGTATACTCAGAAAGATGAGGAAATTATATCCCATCTATGTATGATATATCAAAGTATATAAATACATTCTACTGTCATGGAAAACTAACTAAAACAAATAAAATTTTTTAAAAAGACCCTGGTAGAGCCAATGGTGCAAGTCCACAAAGGGGACTTCAAGAAGCTTGGAGCATAAGCAAGTGACTGCTTCTCTTGCTTTTTTCTAAATCAAACCTATTGAACACCAATATATATGTTCATTACAGGTATTCCCCATGCTTTCTGACTCAGCCTTCTGGAAGCACACTCACAGACACCTGCAGAGATCGTCCACACCAATTCTCTGGGTATCTCAATCCACTCAAATGGACAGCTGACATTAACCACTTCAACAATTGAAGGAAATAAAATCCATCTTTAGGAATATCTACCCTCTCAAGTTAACCGCCATACTATCCACAACTTAAATTTCCAAAGAGTAACTCAGGAAGAAGAACCTATGGTATATTACAGATAATAGCGAAAGAGAGATTTATCATTGTGTTTACACAAAAATGTATCAACATACATATATAACCTTTTCAGTTTCTCTACCATTATTTTGAGACAAGGACTTTTAAGGTGCAGTGGGTGTCACCAAGATGCGAGGCTGGCTCCAAGATAGTGATTCTCCTCCCGCAGCCTATCGAGTCCCTAGCATGACAAAAGAAATGTGCCTCCACACCTCACTTATTACTCAACTTTAAAATAAGGATGATGTATATGGCAGTGTTGCCAAAATGTGAAGGCCAGCCTTAGTAGTTTGATAACATTCTGTCTTAAAACTGAAAAAGAAAATGATGGTGGATCTCTGTCACTGGTAAGGCAACCCTGGGTTGAAACCCCAGAAACAAAAGAATATTCTCCATTAACACAGACAAGCTGGAGGACTTTAGGCTAAGTGAGATGATCCAGATGCAGAAATACATAGTATACTCTATGTTCAGAGCCTGAAAGAAAATATAATGGATTTGTAGGGAGCGCCGGGTTGTTATCAGGGAGCATAATCAATAATATCGCATCATATGCTGGAAATTCCGAAAGAAAGCTAAATTGTGTTCTTAGTGCAGAATTTGATAATTATGAGAGATGATGGGTTTCATCATCACATAGCAATTGAACATACTAATGGGATTCAGTGTGATATTTATATATATGCAGATACATGTATTCATAATATCCAAACACGCTCTTCTGCCCTTGATGTCCCCCACACACTCCTCAGCCATATTAATCACTATTGTACTTGCACATGATATTATATTAGTTAACATATGAGATGTGACACTATTGTGCATTTCTTCACTTAGCATGACATCATCCAATTTCATCTATTTTGCTGACCATTAGAGGAGTTTGTATTGATGGCTGAGTAATACACCATGGTGAATACATAATGTACTTTCTGGTGGATATGTTCAATTGCTTACCTACATCACTGGCTTTTATCTATATCTGTATTGTTAAACATACTGTTATTCAACTTGAATTTATGTAACAAAAGAAAGCAACAACTACAAAAGAATGAAGAAACTGGGAGCTGGGGCACATACCTGCAATCCCAATGGCTTGGTAGGCTGAGGCAGGAAATCCACGAGTTCAAAGACAGACTCAGCAAATTAATAGGGACCTATACAACTCAGTGAGACCCTGTTTCTAAAAAAAAAAATTAAACATGACTGGGGCAGTGGCTTTGTGGTTGAGTGATACTGGGACCGATCCCTATTGTATCCCCTCACCAAAAAAAGAATAAAGAAACTAGAAAACTATGTCCTAACCTGATTTTATCAAACGAAATGAAGCCAAGGCATAAGAAAAATCATATTCTTTAAGTTTGTTAATATAAAGTTAATAAGCTATCTCTTTGAGTCTTTCACAAAGTGCAATATTTTGAGAGCATTCAGTAGGTTATATTACATAAAAAACTACTCTTGTGCAAATAATGAAATAAAACCTTAGCCAGGTGTGGTGGTGCATGACTGTAATACCAGTGTCTCTGGAGGCTGATAGAAAGTAATCCTCAAAAACTTAGGGAAGGGCTAAGCAAGTCAGTGAAACCCTGTCTCTAATTAAATTACAAAAAAAAAAGATCAGGAATGTTGCTGAGAGGTTGAGTGCCCCTGGCCTCAATCCACAGCATTAAAAACAAAGATAAAAAAGAAATAAGACATTAGGCTGCTGAACATTTATATTTTTAGTGTTGCAAATATTTGGCCCAATACTCCCAAGTTCACTTCATCCATCAATTTATAATTGAAATCTCTAGTTATTTGTTTGTGAGAGAAAAGAGACAGAGATGTTCCTGAACTCTGCCATTCCTTTGCTAGTTTTTGCCATAAGCTAGGCAAAGATCTGCCCATTGTGATCCCCAGGGTACTGTGGCTCAGTCCTTTAACTTCATGCAAGGATGCAGCTTGAGGAGTGGATGTTGACTGCTAAAGTGGGGAAGAGGTAAAAGGGAAGTAATGTGTGTGGGCGTGTGGGTGGGGTGTGATAATGATGACTTCTGACTAAGTCCTACCCATGATCATCTTTTAAAAATGTACCCAGTAAATGGTTTATTTTCTTATTTATCTTCTGGGATCCTGATGCTACAGTTAAATGTGAGGGACCCTATTCTCCATACCCAGCTACCTTAGCATTGTATTTCTCAATCTGATGCCTCACAATTTGAAATACCTAGTCCCCCTTCCTCAGAGTCTTGACCTCATGTCTCTTTTGCTTATATTTTTAATATCTGGGAAATCCTCAAATACTAAGTTGCAGGTGAATCCACAGTTGAAGTTCCTCTTCCAAGGATAAGGATAGACATTTTCTCTCAATATGGCCTCTACCTTCTACTCACAAAATGGGGACATTATTCACGTTTGCAAACCTAGATATTATCCTGAGCCAACCTGTAATATGAAAGTCAAGAATTTAATCCCTGGGTCTGGGGTCAGGGTTAGAGCACCTGCCTAGCACATGTGAGGCACTGGGTTCAATCCTCAGCACCACATAAAAATAAATATATAAAATAAAGGTACTCTGTCCATTACAACTAAAGAAAATGAAAAAGACTAATCCCTACGAGGGTTGTGATGGCACATGCATGTAACCCCAGCTGCTCTGGAAGCCGAGCCTTAAGGGTCACAAGTTTGACTTTATCCTCACTAACTTGGGAAGACCATATCTCAAAGAAAAATAAGAATAGAATGATGATAGAGCTCACTGGTAGACCATACCTAAGTCCTGTCCTCAGGATCACAGGGGAAACTTTTAATTCCTATCTTTTTTCTATGAGTTAAAGTCACCACAAAAAAAGAAGGTGGCTTAGGGATAATGGTGTATTTTCTAAAAACAAGCCATGTTAAATGTTCAAGTGTTCACATTTCTTGAAAAATTCCCAAGTATTTTGCTTTTGATATTATGGTCATTAGAACTGTCTTTAATTTTATGTTTGCTACTTATTTTCTTATGCACATAAGTAACTGATGATATTAAATTTTATTAATGTTCTGAGTTCATCTGTTGCTTCTAATAGTAGTTAGTGAACTCCTACATTAAAAATATCCACTTAAAATCCACTTCAACCTCATACCTCATATTGGAAAACCACAAAAGTTAGATAGCAAGAAACACAAGAAAGTTGCAATACCCATTTGACAAAGGCAAAGATACTGGTGAGAATCTCAGGAAAACTCTCTTCCCTAAAAGTCAGAAACCAAGAGAACAAGATCATAATCTCCCCCCCACACATGATTTTATTCTTTTATTGCTGAATAAAATTTCATTGTGTATATATAATGCAATTTTTTTTATCCATTCATGCACTGAAGGGCATCTAGTTTGGCTCCACAGGATATCTGGGTAAAATGGTGGTTCCATTCTCAAATTTCCAAGGAATCTTCATACTGCTTTCCATATTGGCTGCACCAATTTGTAGTCCCACCAGCAGTGTATGAGTGTACCATTTTCCCCACATCCTCGCCAACACTTGTTGTTGATTGTCTTCATAATAGCTGACATAATAAAATTTTTTATTATACTAAAATTCAGAGAGACCCCCCCCCCACACACACACACGGGTTTTGCTTTGGTGTCTCTGGACAAGACCATATGGACTAGGAACCTACAAACACGATGTCATCCTACTGCTAGTTAAGAGTAGGGATTGGTCCATGGGCAGACCTCTGGAATCACCCACAGCATCTCCCATAAACCTGAGGATCAAAGGGGTGTGAGGCCTAGAGATGTCAGGGAAGACTCACTGTTTTTCTCCCCCTTTCTTGATAGTGATTTCTGGGCCAATAAACTTTGCTCTACTTTGATTACATTTTATGTATTATCTAAAATTCACTCTTGCAAGAATACAAGATCCAAGAAACACAACACAACCTTTGTATCTCTGGGATCACAACCAGCAACAATGTCAGATTTTTTATTGCTTTACTTATTTACTCACTTCATTTGATCTATTTATTAATACAGGTGGACACCAGCAACAGCTCTAGGTCCTGTTGGAAGATAACAGTCACATACCTACACACAGCATCCTAAGGGGAGACTGTGGAAACAGGAATTCTGACCCTTCATTGTTCATGAAGACTCACCAGTGTCAGAACTTTGAATATTTTATTTTGAGGCAGGGTCTTGCTAAGAGGCCAACTGTGGCCTCAGACTTGAGATCCTCCTGAAGCAGCCTTCCAAATTCCTGGCCTTAACGACAAATGCTACCAAACCTTGTCCTTTGCTTATTAAAAAAACTGCATGGCTGCTAGTTACCTCCCTCCAGTGACATATGTGATTTCAGACCCCAAACAATAAAACCCCCACACAATTACAAAGCTCAAGTCTGACTTTTGCTGTGTGAGGTTGTGTAATGGGAAGGGATTTCAGGGAGAGAGAGGGACATCAGCTCAGAAAAAGTAGGTTCCGTGGTTTTCAAAGCAGAAAACAACTTCATCATTGTCAGGTGCATGAACAGACCTATTTAAAAAAGGATGCACATTCAGGAAAGAAAGTGAGGGGCCAGGGATTCAGTGAGGTCGGTAGCATGCTTGCCCTGCATGCACAAGGTCCTAGGCTCAATCCCCAGCACCACAAGAAGAAAGAAAGGAAAAATGTGAGAAAGCTCTAAAGGGAGAGACAGCAAATACGTGGTCTGAGGTGTTGCTATTTGGAGAGGGACATTTAAGTGGGGCTGGACTAGAGATGGGGCCAGAGCAGAGTTCTGTAGTTTCTCACCCATTTTTCTAAGCTTGCTCATATCATGCTAGTATATGGGGGTCCAGGAAGCTGGTCTAGGAGAAATGCTCCATTGCAGGGAGTTGCTTTTCTTTTTTATTTTAAATCTGATCTTTATTTTTTTAAATAGTTTTTATTTGGACAGGATACCTTCATTTTATATATTTCTTTTTTATGTGGTGCCAAGGATTGAACTCAGTGCCTCACAGGTGCTAGGCAGGTGCTCTGTCACTGAGCCACAACCCCAATCCCTTGTTTTTAATTTCAAGTTTTGTGGGCATTCCTGCATTCTGGTTATTTATGTACCTTCTCTTTTGAGGTTCAGTGAAACTTTCTTGTTGGTATCCCAACATTTCTGTCTCAACCAGAAATGTTCCACAGTTCTTTATGGACCTCAAGTGTTGCTAGAAGAATGATTAAATGATCATTTAGTTATCAAAGCACACAGTGCAGTGTTTTCAGGTCAGAAGTCTTAAGAGAATGCTCATTATTAGATTTCTATTTTTACTTATGTATTTAGCCATGGACTCATATGGATTTTCAGTGATCCACAAACCAGCAGATTTCAGAAACTTTTCATGTTGACAACTCTTTTCAAATGCTTTCATTCGGATTGAGGCACATTTGACTGAGGGTAAACATTAAGATGCTTTAAAAGTGCTTATGAATTTTCCTGGCTAGAATATTGCAGAGGGTTTTTCCAGTGTTCTCACCACTTTGTTTATCTCATTGGTGATGAAAAACCTCCCAGATGCAAGGAATGCACCCCAGAGGCAAGCTCCTGCAGCTGGCCACCCACAGACCCCCACATCCAATGATCCAATTCTGTGTCCCCCATTAATTTGGTGTCGGGTGCTGTTGGATTGTTAATTATTGGGTAAACCCCAGGGTTTTGTCCCCAAGGAGCCCAAGGTCTAGCTTGTTGATATTGGAACCACTGGGTTGGTTATTCACTTTTTCTTGCCTCTCAAGACAAATCTGAGCTCCATCCAGTGAATTATATCTAGTGGCACTGGTATCTTAGGAAAATCTCTCATTTGGGATAAGAAAACTAACAGCAAGAGTAATTTCTCTCATGGGTGAAGGAGAGTTTCTAGCCCAAAGGTGTCCCCAGCTCTTTCCCTCTTCTCACCCACATAATCTTCTCCTCATCCTGGGAAAGACAACTGTGTACTGCTCATCCCTGGAATCCTGGGCATGTGCCTTGACCTTCTCAGTCTTTCTTCAAGAGAAATGTTCCCAATTCACAAATGCAGCAAAACTGGTTCCCCAAAGACCTGGGCTGCTGTTACTAAGAATCAAAAGTAAAATATACTGAAAATGGGGGCTGGGACTGGGGTTCAGCCGTAGAGTGCTCACATAGCTTGTGCAAGGTACTGGGTTTCATCCTCAGCACCACAGAAAAATAAATGGATAGATTAAAGGTATTGGGTCCAACTCCAACTATAAAATATATTTTAAAAAATAAATATTGAAAAGGCAATGTAACTAGCAATTAGGGAAATGCAAACTAATACTGCAATGAGATTCCCTTTCACTCAAGTCAAAATGGCATTTATCCAGAATACAGTAACAATCATGCTCACCCACATGAATGGGGTACTAAGGAGAATAAGGTATATTTTATGCTTGGATAATTTTACCAAAATGGACTCTATGGTCATGTATAACTAAGAAGAACCAACAAAATAGAAAGACATAAAACATACTAAACAGGACCATAGGACCAAATTGATAGCATCACACTCGGATGAGGAAATGTCTTTAGGTACATTACAGAGTTTTCTAAATCGCTCCCCCATTGGATGATGCCAAAGGTGTTGAAGTCTGAAGGGAAGGTGAAGGTTCAGTTTGCTGCATGGAGAACAAAGGACCCACCCCCCGGCTTTTATCTGCAGGAGCTGGGGTCCCAGGGGGCAGGTAACCTCGAGGCCTCCATGATTAATTATGGCAGAGAGGAACAGGGTGCATTCAAAACTATGGAGTTATATACCAAATTAGTAAAACCTGGAATTGGCTTTCCTGGACTCCCAATCAAACCCAAATTGTTTTTCATTAATAGACAGACCCTGGAGCCCCCCTTAACGAGAAGTCTTCTCTGTATTATGTGACTGTTTGCACCACTGAATTGGGGGGACATGACCAGAGCTCTCTTTGGAAACACATTGGCTTTGTTTGCATCAAGACAAGCAGGTAGGGTTCGTCTTTTTTTTTTTTGTCAAGTGCAGAGTATTCAGCTGATATACGGATGCACACCTGGGCAGGGGGGTCTCTGGTTTTTGGAGGAGGCAGGATTCCATTGCCTGGGATCCAGGGGACTGGTGGGAACCAGGGAGAGCACCCAGGGTGGCCTTGATCTGTGCAAGGCTGTTATCCTGTGGCCACCACAGGTATTTCTCTCAAAAAGAAAGAAAGAAAAAAAAGTGTCACACGCCTGTCATTGCAGTGTCTAGGGAGGCTGAGACAGGAGGATGGCTAATTGAAAGCCAGCTTCAGCAAAAGCAAGGTGCTAAGCAACTCAATGAGACCCTGTCTCTAAACTTCAAGCTAGAGCCTGGGAGGGGGCTCAGAGGTCGAGGCCTCTGAATTCAAGCCCCAGTGGCCAGAGGGAGAGGGAGCCTGGGTGCAGCTGGGGTTTACCCAGGTCTGCGCTCTGGGGGTCTCTTCTGTGCTGATCCCCTTATTCTGCCTCCAGCTCAATGTGGGCTCCAGATACAGATTCAACTCAGCTGGAGGAACATCAGCTCTCATACTGCCAACCCTGTGGGAACCTCCTCCAGGGGGCCTGCCAGGCCCCCCATCCCCCCCACCCGTGAGCCTCCACCAGTTATGGCCGTGATGCACTGGACAGTTCCTACGGGGCGAAAGGCCAGTTCTGCTTGGAGAATTTCGCACAGATGGACAGAGGACAATTCAGCCTTTGGAAGACACTCTGGGTGGTCTTATTATAGGAGGAGGCCCAGGTGGTGAAACTGTCAAGAAATGACTTCAATTTCCTAACACCAAAACCCAACAAAACTTAGAATTCTGGTCACCCTAACCCAATGCCCAGACCCCAAAAGGAAAGTAAATAAAGCTGCACCCAAACCCTGCCATTCTGGCCTCCTTCTTGCCACTGTCACTCAAAAAGAAGGTTTGCTGGGCTCGGGCTGGGGAGAGCAGAGACTGATAGACGCCCTGTCCAATCAGAAGCCCGCGTGCTGAGCGCTGTCCAATCCTGAGCGCAGCCAGCGAACAGGGGGCGGGCCTCTGCGCTCAGGATGGGATGTATTTCTCCCGGGTCTGTGCAGTTGGCCTCCAGGCTTCGCTTGGTGTCAGGGATCCTGGTTTGCCCTGCCATGCAGGGGCTGAAGCTCCCCAGGGCAGGCTTGTCTGCTGCGCACCAGGAAATGGTGAGTGTGCAGTGGCACTTGGTGCCTGGACAGGGAGGCTTGGGAGGGAGGCGGGGCAGGGAGGCCATCAGGTGGGACCCACTGTGGTGGAACCTGAGTTGGCTGACCCCGACTCCGGGGGCTTTCCGCGTCCACAGGCCTGAGTCCATTGGGGACAGCTCCCCTCAGCCCCCATGGCCAGCCGGGTGGAGAGCGTGACAGTGGCGGAGACCCTTCCAGCCTCCCCATCCCCTGGAGCAGCCTCAGCCCCTGCTCCAGTCCTAAGTGGCAGGTGAACTTGGCTGCCCAGCGTCTTCCTGGTCTGTGGTGATTGACAGGTGGAACCAGAGAATAATCAACTGCAAGCCAGGGGATGGCGCACACCTGTCATCCCATTGGCTGGTGGTAGGGGGCTGATGCAGAAGGATTGTGAGGTCAAGGCCAGCCTAGGCAAGTGGGTGAGGCACTTAGAGACTCAGGGAGACCCTGCCTCTAAATAAAATTCAAAATAGGGCTGGGGATGGGGCTCAGTGGTTGAGGGCCTCTGAGTTCAGTGCCCAGTACCACAAAAAAAAAAAAAAAAAAAAAAAAAATTCCAATCTCCAAAAAAACCCTTTTCCTGCAGGAGGGGAGCTATGGTGAACAGGGACCTCGCTTATTCCTGAGCTAGTTTTGTGGAGTTTGTTTTTTGTTTGTTTGTTTGTTTGTTTTGTAGTTCACAGAAGGGTGCCTTACCACTCAGCCATGTCCCTGGTAGTTTTTAGTATTTATTTTGACTGCGGGTCTAGCTAAGTTGCTGAGATTGACCTTGCTAGGGTTTGATTGATAATGACTTTTCTGTTGCAATTAAGTATAGGATTTTCACATCCATGTGGGTTCATGGGTGGACTTTATTGACGTCGTGATTCCTAGATGATATTGTAACAGTACAGCTCCACAATGTACATGTTAGGTAATAACTCTTTTTCTCTTATAATTCAAAAGTTTCTTGGTTAAGTTTACATATGTTTAACTTTGTGGATGAATTTTAGGACTGGATCCTTCCATTAATATAAAGCATTCTGGATTGTTTATTAGTGCATCATAGTTATACGTAATACCTCATGAATATGGCACCCGTGTAAAACTTACCCATGGTATTTTATACTATTTTTAAGCTGAATGTACCATGACTATTAATGTATTATCCTGGTCCTGTGAACTGATTTCAGCAAGTCCCTGTGGCGGGGGTCTATCATGTGTCTTTATTAGCAAAACAGTTTCTACAAATAGTTAAGAAGCACTTAAACTCTTTCAGTTTATTAGAATTATTTTGCTTATCATCATTGATACTATTTAATTTTGTCTCTAATAGGATTTTATTTTACATTTCTTGGGTTTCTAAAGATTTTGAATTCTTTTTATTCTCATTATTAAACACATGGTTATCTCCTGTACAAATTGGCAGCTCAAGTCTTCTCCCTGAATTTCTTCTGTGCTGGATTTCAGAGTGTTGGGACCATGAGAATCAATAGTTCATGGGCCCTTTTCCTACCCAAGGGGGCTGGGATATGCAGGGATCTCAGGTTTTTCTCACCCCTGAGGTTTTCATTCTTTTTGGGGGGCATGGGGAGCATAGTGGATTGGATGCAGAGGTCCTTTCCCACAGAGCTACATCGCTCGTACTTTCTATAATTTATCTCTTCACAGATGCTGAGATGCTGAGTCTGGCCTTGAATTTATACCTCAGCTTCCTGAGTGGCTGGGATTACAGGTGTGGCCCTCCTGCCTGGGGGCCCCTGAATGTTCTAAATGTAAGGGAAGAAAAATGTCAGATTCACAACCCCGTCTCCCAGACGAAATCTGTGCACTTGTATCAATGAATTCCTCAAATTCAAGTCCCCTGTCCCCATTTCCAGTAAAAATGTGTGTGTGTGTGTGTGTGTGTGTATATATGCATGCATACATACACATGCATGCATGTGTACTCCCTCTTTCTCTCCCAGGCTAGATACCTTGTCAGAATGTCTTTGGGCTGAGTGTCCCCCCTGTGGACTGCATGTCCCCCGGGTCTCATGCCCTCTGTGATTTTTTCCTGGTCCTGGTTTGGCTCTGCCTGACATGAGGATCCCACACCTGGCTCATCTGAGGTCTCCTGAGCATCTGGTATATATCAGCCACCTGTGGACTTATGAGCAGGTGCATTTAGGGGAAGTAGTTTCTCAGGGGTGTAGGTGATGGCCCTGTGGCTGGGAGGAGTCTCCGTATCCAGAAGCCACTTCAGATGTTCCCTCCTCCTGGCTCATGTGGATCCTGGAACATCATTGGGCATGCAGCCATTTATTAACACACTGGTTCAAGTTCCTTTGGAAATGCATCCAGAGTGGTTGTTAGCTTTTAAAGAACTCCATGTTATTTTTAAAAATGGCTGCACTAAACTGATATTCTAGCCCCATGTGAGCAGGTCTCTTTCTCCATACCCACATTGTTGGAGGACTAGTTCCTTCACCTATTTGATAGGAGCCTTTCCCACCGCTGGACTCAGGCTGTAGAAGCTCTCCTACTTAGCTAGTGACTGAATTCCTGTTGGTTAGAACCCAGGCTGCCTGTGCTCACTGCAGGAAGGTGGTGTGAGCCTATTCTAGAAAGAAACAGGGTTTTGACCCCTTTTGCTTCACTTCTGGTGTGGATTGTAGCACAGGGAAATACTCAGACATCAATTTGAAGCCCCTCCTTTGTGATCCAGGGAGATATGCACATGCACAGTTGCCAGTGCTCCTAAAGCTTGGTGGGTTAGGATGGAGTCCATGGAATGGGGAAAAATGTTGGGACCCTGAGTGCCTGGACATACTCCTTCCAGAAAGAACTGATTATGCCTGGAGTTATTACTGAGGTAGTGGGGAGAGGGCTCAGTCAGGGTTGCTGGGTGGACTGCATTTGTCCTTTCTACCCTTAGGGACTGGCTAGAGAGGAGCTCAACTGTTAGCAACCACAGTTTGCAGATCATGCTGCAAATCCCTTGTAGGTATAAACTGGGACCCATGAGACCTCACTCCCCTTCTGTTCTGGTCCCATGGATAAAGCTCATGACCCTCCACAGCCATAGAAAACCACCCCTTTCCTCTCATCCTGACACTTGTGTATATCCAGATCTTTCTTCTATGAGCATCAGACAAATTGCGTTTCCAGCTACAAGTCATTTAGTGTCCCATGTGCTCCATTTGTGACCTCAATCAGTCTTCCTCTACCCTGGGTGATAGTGGATTGAGGTATTCTGTCCCAATTATGTGGCACATTGCTCAAGGCACGTGTACCCCAACTTTGCCTGCCCTTCGGATGGTAGATATTTTCTCAGTGATCCTATGCATTGGTCTCTCAATCCATGTATAAATTTATTTAAGAGGGACTCAAAACAGAAGTAGGTATTTATTTGGTGTATCCATGTGTGGAGAGAAACCAGGAGCCTCCTATTCTGGTATAATTTTGAAACATAATCCTACTCAATATGTGCTTCTTTGTGGTGCTGGAGAGTAATACAATACCATGCACATCCTGCACCCAAGCCCTACCAGTGCAATGCACCTCCAGTTCCCCACCTCCCTTCATGCTGGGTTTTCTTGTACATTCATATCAAATCATCTGCTGGATATGTTTGCATTTATCTAGGCCTTTTCATTGCACTTAATAATGACATTTACTTAAATATGTAGTCATCTATGAAATTTCTGCATTGTGATTTTTTTTTGGTCCTAAAATCACTGCAATATGATGATTTTATAATCTGCATTAGTGCCTGGTATTGATGGCTCCTGCTTTTGCTCTTATACTTCAGAATTCTTGGCTAATTGCATATCAATTTAACCTTCCAGGAGAATTTTCAAACTGTTTGCTTTGGTGCCTTATTCAATTACAAGGAAATCATGGTGAAATTTTGATGGGGTGTTATCCTAGATGAACCTGAGGGAAGCAATGCTCTTTATCATGAGGAGTCCTATCTATTCCCAGTGTGTGTAATTCAGTCTGTTATGTGCTTATCTGCATTTGCATTTTTTTAGATTCTGAAGATGTACTTTGTAAGTATAAGTATATGTGAAATGCAACATTTATGTGACATTTAAATAAAACTGACACAGTGTTTCATAGTATTTGTCAAACTGTACGCCAAATGGCAAACAAAAGGTGGCTGATTGTCAGAAATGGTTATTTTCCATAGTTTATTATTTATCTATTTCCAAATGGACATCCTCTGTCACCAGGCCCCAGGTCTTCGCTCTGGAAGAGCATGCTGTGTCCCCATATGAACAGGTGCTGTAATTTCGACGTCTGTTTCTCGGAGCCTTGGATGCTCCCTAGCAAAACAGCTTCCACAAATGAATAGGGGGGGCTCAGACTCCATCTTGCCTTCATGATAACCCCACATGTTCTTCAACACTGTCTCAACTTGGTTATACAATGTGAGTTTTTTGTACAGTCTCTCCTTTCTAAAGACGTTGATTTCTTTGTGAGGACGGGACATTTAGATACCTGCTATTTGCAGGGGCTCTTCATGGCTCTTGCCTGCGTTTCTCTCACAGTCTGTTCTCCTTTCTTACAAGTGTTTGGTTAAAGGTGAGGCAATTGGTTTCTTATCTGTCACTTCTCCTTGTACTCTTTTATGGAGTCATTTGATAAATAGAAGTTTTGTTTTCATACATACAATTATTTATATATTTTAAAATGTTATTTTCTGTAACTTTGGGAAAAAAACTTTCTTGTTGTTGTTCTTTCTCCTTTTGTAAAACTGGGGGTTGGAACCAGGGTGTCCTATTACTGAACTATATCTTCAGCCGTTTTTACAATTTTACTTAAATTTTAAATTTTTTTAATTTAATTTTTTAAAATTACTACTGCCTATTTTTTTTTTAATTTAGGCAAGGTTTCACTCCATTGCTAGGGTTAGCTTCACAATTGTGATCCCCTGCCTCAGCCTTCAGACCACTGGATATATCAGGTGTGTAGCACCACACGCATCCTATCTCACAATTTCTTTCTTCCTTTCTTTTTTTCAGATGTTTTTTAGGTCATGATTTATTTATTTATTTATTTTTATATATTTTTAAAGTTTTTATTATTTTTTAAAATTCATGACAACAGTGGAATGTATTATAATCCTGATTACACACATACAGCACGATTTTTCATATCTCTGTATATAAAGTATGGTCACATCAATTTATGACATTATACATGTAAGTTTTTTGCATTACAATTCTTAACACACATATCACAGTTTTTCATTTGTATTTGTATATAAGGTATGTTGACACACGATTCAAGTCTTCATACATGCACTTGGTATAATGATAACAATCACATTCGACCATCTTTGCTAATCCCCTGCCTCCTCCCTTTCCCTCCCACCCCTCTGCTCTATCTAGAATTTATCTATTCCTCCCATGCTCCCCCTCCCTACCCACTGATTCAGCCTCCTTATATCAGAGAAAACATTGGACATTTTTTCTGGGGGGGGGATTGACTAACTCCACTTAGCATTATCTTCTCCATTGCCATCCATTTATGTGCAAATGCCATGATTTGGTTCTATTTTAATGCTGAGTAATATTCCATTGTGTATATATGCCTCATTTTTTAAATCCATGAATCCACTGAAGGGCATCTAGGTTGACTCCACAGTTTAGCTATTGTGAATTGTGCTGCTATAAACATTGATGTGGCTGTGTCCCTGTAGTATGCTGTTTTTAGGTCTTTGGGGTACAGTCCAAGAAGAGGAATAGCAGGGTCAAATGGTGGTTCCATTCCCAGCTTTCCAAGGAATCTCCATCCTGCTTTCCATATTGGCTGCACCAATTTGCAGTCCCACCATCTATGTATGAGTGTGCCTTTTCCCCCACATCCTCACCAACCCTTATTGTTGTTTGTCTTCATAATAGCTGCCATTCTTACTGGAGTGAGATGGTATCTTAGAGTAGTTTTGGTTTGTATTTCTGATTGATAGAGATAAACGGTTTTTCATGTTTGTTGATTGATTGTGTATCCTCTTCAGACAAGTGTCTGTTCAGGTTCTTGACCCATTTGTTGATTGGGTTATTTATTTGCGTTCGTGTTTGCATGCTTGTGTGCTTTTTGAGTTTTTTTTTTAATGTGTCTTCTATTTCATTGCTTGATAAATGATCTGGGTACCTTGTTGTATCATCCTGAATCAGTTTGGGTAAATCATATGATTCTACACATTTTTTATATCTTTGATATTTTATGTTTTATTGGAGTACAAATTTTCTAAATAATTTCTAATTAACTTCTGTATTTCTGTAGTGTGCATGGTGATATTTCCTTTTTCATCATGGTCTTTAGTAATTTCAGTTTTTCTATCCTCCTATACAGTAGCATGGATAAGGGTTTATATATCTTATATACTTCTTCAAAGAACCTTCTTTTCATTTTATCAATTGTTAAATTGCTTCTTTGTTTCAATTTCATTGATTTCAGCTCTGATCTTAATTATTTTTATGTACTTCACTGCTTTTGGTGTTGATTCATTCTTTTTCTAGGACTTTGAGGTGTAATTTAGGTCATTTGTTTGTTGACTTTTTCTTCTTTTAAGGGATGTACTCCATGCAATGAACTTTCTTCTTAGTACTGTCCTCATAGTGTCCCAGAGATTTTGATATGTTGTATCTGTGTTCTCATTTACCTCTAAGAATTTTTTAATCTCTGCTTTGGTGTCTTCTGAAACCCATTGCTCATTCAGTAGCATATTTTTTTAGTCTCCAGGTGTTGGAGTAGCTTCTATTTTTATCATTTCTTTTCTTTTTTTTTTAAAGAGAGAGTGAGACAGAGTGAGAGAAAGAGAAAGAATTTTAATATTTATTTTTTAGTATTTGGTGGGTACAACATCTTTGTATGTGGTGCTGAGCATTGAACCTGGGCCACACGCATGCCAGGTGAACACACTACTGCTTGAGCCACATCCCCAGCCCTATCATTTATTTTCTAATTTCATTCCATTATCATCTGATAAAATGCATGGTAGTCTCTCTACTTTTTTTTGTATTTGCTAAGAGATGCCCTGTGACATAGTATATGGTATATTTTAGAGAAGAATCCATGTGCTGCTGAGAAGAAAGTGTATTCACTTGTTGAAGGATGAAATATTCTATGTATGTCAGTTAAATCTAAGTTATTGATTTTATTATTGAGTTCTATAGTTTCTGTTTGGCTTTTGTTTGGAAGATCTATCCAGGGGTAAAAGAAGTGTGTTAAAGTCACCCAGAATTATTGTCTTGTGGTCTACTTGGCCCTTGAACTTGAGAAGAGTTTATTTGAACATAGATGCTCCATTGTTCAGAGCATAAATATTTCTAATTATTCTGTCTTGTTGGTGTATGGTTCCCTTAAGCATTATGTAATGTCCTTCTTTATCCCTTTTGATTAACTTTCACTTGAAGTCCGCATTATTTGCCATAAGGATGGAAACCCCTGCTTGCTTCCACAGTCCATGTGAATGGTATGTTTTTTAATATTTATTTTTTGTAGATGGACACAATACCTTTATTTTATTTATTTTTATGTGGTGCTGAAGATCATACCCAGGGCCTCACACATGCTAGGCGAGTGCTCTACCCCTGAGCCCTAGCCCGAATGATATATTTTTTTCCAACTTGTCACCTTCAGTCTCTATATGTGTCTTTTCCTTTGAGATGAGTGTCTTTGAGGCAGCATATGTTGGGTCTTTTTAAAAAAATCCAATCTTTCAGTCTGTCTTTTGATTGCTGAGTTTTGAAAATTAACTTTCAGGGTTATTATTGAGACATGATTTGTATTCCCAGTTATTTTTGTTTATTTCGGGTTAACTTGATTTGGTTTCTCTTTGATAGGTTTTTCCTTTAGAGTGATACCTCCCTTTTCTGATTTTTATTGTTCGTTTTCTCCTTATGGAATATTTTGCCAAGGATGTTCTATAGTGCAGACTTTCTAGTTGTATATTCTTTTAACTTTTGTGAATCATGGAAGGTGTTTATTTTGTCATAAAAATAACATATCCAAATTGAAATCTGATTTCTAATCAAAATTTAACTTTGCTGGGCATGATTCTTGGTTGGCATCCATTACTTTTAGAGCTTGGTATATGTTATTGCAGGATCTTGTTGCTTTCAGGGTCTCAGCTGAGAAATCAGAGATCCTAATTTGTTTTCCCCATATGTAATCTGATTCCTTTCTCTTGTGCTTTTAAAATTCTCTCCTTATCCTGTACGCTAGACATTTTCATCATGAAGTGCCTTGGTGTGTATCTGTTGTGATTTTTGTACATTTGTTATCTTGAAAGTTTCTTGTATTTGATTTTCCAATCCACTGTTCATGTTTGGATTTTTTATGATATTATTTCATGGATTAGATTGTCCATTTCTTTAGTTTGGACCTCTATGCCTTCCTCTAGCCCAATAATTTTTAAATTTGTTTTTGCCTGTTATCCCATAATTCTTGAATGTTCTCCTCATTTTTTTTTACCATCTTCACTGTGTGGTCAACCTAGTTTTTTCAAGATTATATATTTTATCTTTATTGTCTCATGTTCTGTTTTCCAAGTGATCTATTCTGTTGAAGATGCTTTCTATTGAGTTTTTTAATTTGGTTTTTTGTTTCCTTCATTTCAAGATTTCTATTTGCTTTTTTAAGTTTGAGAATCTCTATCTACCCATGATTTTAAAAATTTATTTGATAGTCTCCTTTCCTGTCACTCCCACCCAATCGCTTTATACTCCACTAATCTTCCCTATATCTTTATGATATCCAATTCTCCTTTCCTTTTGTTTTGCAGTAGCTGCTACATGTGAAAGAAAACATTTGACCCTTGATCAGTCTGATTTATTTCACTTAGCATGATGTTTTTAATTTCTGTCCATTTAAATTGTGACATTTCTCAATAAATCTTTTTATAGCTGACTAAAAACCTCCATTGTGTGTATCATATTTTATTAATTAATTCATCTATTGGGAACTACTTCCAAAATGGAAACTGCTTCCATAATTTGGCTATGGTGAATTGGGATGATAGGAACCAAAATGTGGCTCTATCAAAATATAGTATTAATTACAATTACAGATAGCCAATATTCATGGCTACTCGGACATGCTTTTCTGATACAAATATAAGTCAGGCATAAGAAAACAATCCACTGTTGATCATTATACATAGACAGTAGCATATTCAAATAAATGTTTCTTATTATGGAAATAGTGTTATTTATTGGGCAAATATCACTTGCATTATTGTTTGTCTTTTTAAATCTTATTTTTACAAAGTTTATTATTATTTATGCTATGGTTTGACTTTTTTCTTGTTCCTCGTACAAAAACTTTTTTCTTCTTCTGGCAAAATATAAGTAAAATCTACTTTATCATTTTTAAGGTTACAATCCAGTAGCTTTTACAGTAGTGATAATGTTGTAAAACGATCACCAGTGTTTAGTTTCTCATATTTTTATACATAAAAAAAAACAGTTCCTTCTAACACCCATTTACATTCTCCCAAATAATTATAGAATTTTTAATTTTTGCATCCCTTGTCACTGTTAATCTGTTTTCTCATTTTTACATTTTGTATAAATTTTAATACTGTTTTGTTCACTAGACAACAACCTTTACAAAGATAAAAAGCATAACAATTTGTTCCTTGTGGCTTTGACTTTTAAGAATGTACTGATACATGGGCTCATCCAGGGCAGGGCTATCAGTCTAGATCCCCTAAAGGGGCAGTTTGTACATTTCAGCTAGAGTTCTTGGAACCATGGTGATTGAACAGGAGGAATAATCTGGGAACTTTAAGAACTCCAAAGGAAATAAACCTGGGAATTAAGTAGAAACATAAGAAAAGCATAATTTTTATTTAAATTTTCATTTTTTACTTATGACCTTAAGGTACACTAGGGCCA
Organism: Urocitellus parryii; assembly: GCF_045843805.1. Lineage (NCBI taxonomy): Eukaryota > Metazoa > Chordata > Mammalia > Rodentia > Sciuridae > Urocitellus > Urocitellus parryii. The sequence continues at coordinate 405,307 of NW_027551780.1, read as the reverse complement.
TGATTGATTGTTTTAACTTAATGATATTAGAAATTAAGGGGGGTAGTAAAAATATTTCAAGTAGGACTTTTCAGACATTGAAGTTTCTTCTACATATAGGAGACACAGAAACCCACTGGATTCTGTGGTTTTCAAAGAAAATGACTTTAGAGTAGATTCATTAAATATCTGTCAAATGCCACTATGTTATCATGGCCTTAGTGGAAACTATTTCATTTGTTTTTGTGCTGTTGGTATTCAAACCCAAGGTCTTGCACATGTTGAACAAATTCTGCACCACTTAACTACAACCATTTCTCCATAAAAATATTATTGTGTGAATGTCTCTGTAAGTGAAAGCCTACAGATTATTCTGTATTTATGCATAAATTATGTACAATTAGTTATTAATCAATGAATTATATTAAAGGATTTTAAGATATATGCTAAAACTATGTAATTCTGCAGTATTTTATACATCTATAATTATAAATCTATGTATGTACATATACAGATATCTATAGAAAAACAGATGTAGATAGATACACAAATCTTATCTCCATGTATCTGTATATATTTATTATAGTTTCTAATTATATTATTCTTACTATTGCTCCTATTGAGTTTCTAATACCATTATATGTGATAGTGCCATTTTTAAACTGGTTGTTTTCTTGCTCAGTGTTTTAATGTTTAGTTATCAATGGACCTTTATTTATTATTAATTTATATGTGGTGCTAATGATTAAACCCAGTGCCTCATGCATGGTAGAAAAGCGCTCTACCACTGAGCCAAAACTCCAGCACCTTTTGCTGAGTTTTAAGAGTTCATTGTACATTTTTTTTAATTCCAGACCTTTATCATATATATATTTGGCAACTACTTAATCCAGTTTCTTCTCATTCAGTTAATAGCATACTTCCAAATACAGAATAGTTTTCAACAGAATAAAAGTTCATTAAGTTTCTCATTTATAGATCCTGCTTCTGGCTTTGAACGTTCATGTCAAGAATGAAGCCACATAAAATTTCTGCTATGTTGTCTGTCACAAATTTAACATTTTCTTTCAGATTAATTATTTCATTTTTTAATAGTTGTAAGTTCTGTGTCAAATTCATTTTTGTTTTGCATACAGATGTCAAGATGTTCATAATTCATTAAAAAGATTATGTCATCTCCAGGCAAGTCCTGCCATCTCTTGTATGTTTTTTGAGTTTATTTCTAGTTTTTCAGTTCTATTTCACTAATCTGTTTGTATACTCCTTGCCACATATCTCACCTTTTGGGTTACTATAAGTTCATGGTTAATCTTGGTGTCAGATATTTCAGTCCTGTAAACTTATTCTACAGAATTGTTGACCATTCTCTATGCCTGCCTTCCCATATATCCTTTAGAAGCCAATTTTTCTATATTTGTGCAACAGGTTGTTAGGATTTTATCATGGTTGTATTTAATTCATTTTTAGAGTTGTAGATAACTAATATATTAATACTGAATCCTCCTTTCTATTGAATGCTCCTTTCTATGTTTGGTAGTTTTAGATCCCCCAATTTACAGGAATTTGATCAGCAGTGTACATGACATTCTGGATTTATAAGTGGCATCAAAATTAGGTGAAAGACTGCAAGTTTGAGACCTGAAATAGTGACACTTGTGCCAACCAGTGTCAAAAATGTTCTTTTTAAAACTACTTTTTAGTTGTTGATGTTCCTTTATTTTTTTATTTATATGTGGTGCTGAGGATCAGACCTCCTGCCTACCACATGTTAGGCAAGTGCTCTGCCACAGAGCCACAACCCCAATTTGATTTTCTGCAAATTCACACATTTTCTTTTAGAAAAATATTTTTTAAAGGACATTGTAGGCGATGACCTTAAACTAACTCCAGGTATGTGTCTGTTAACTGGTGAGAATTGTGACTCTGGAAGACTAAGCATTTCCTTTCTTTGCAAAAGTGATCTGAGGTGTGTGGACTTTATAGAATCATTTTCTTAGCTGCCCAGAATTACCTCACTCACTGCTTAGGATTGAGACCTAGAAGGCTACAGTGTTACAGTGAGGGTGCTCCACAGTTTGGAAAATATATTTACTCTAACATGTCAGGAATTTTAGTGTCTTGTGAACAGTGATTATAATCATCTACTCACCTCATTTGTCTTGTTGTTGTTCCTTTGATAAAATCTTGATACCATACAATTTCAATTGGCTCAAGTATTTAAATATTTTGCTATTGAAGATTTTTAATTGATTATTTATGTAGATGGGGTGATTATGCTCTGATGTCAAGGTAATTCTTCCAATAAAGTAAATATGTCTAAATAATTAGGATTCATCGACACATGGAGTTCCCACGTGGATAAACTCTGGACAATTCTGGTGTGTCATACTGATCTCATCTTCCTTTGGCACACAGAGATGACAACAGTTCTGTGCCTCATTTATGACTAATAATTTTATTATATGTTTCTCAAAGCCATCATTTTCCTTGTTTATATTTCCTTGGTTGTATGAGTTTTAAGTAACTATTGTTACCATTATTTTTTCAATACAATTATATTAAAAGGTCTTTTTTATTTTATTAACCATTTCTTTGTCTCAGTCTTTTGAACACAAATGTGCTGCTCTCTGCGTCTCTATTGTACCAAATTTATTTACTCATTGAACTTCTTATAGAACTTGAAATATTTCAACTTTGTCTTTTTATGAGTTGGAAGTGTCATTTAACATGTCTCCAAATGTTAATATTCTATGAATATTTTACACATTAGGAATTTTTCATGGATGATACTTGAAACTAATTGTATTGAAGAGCTCAATCTATCTCATGGATACAAAGCAAAGAGAATAATTACCAGACTGTTTTGAAAAACTTTTTTACCACTCTTTGTCTCCTTGGAGCAGCATCACCTTATGAGAATATTTTGACAAGTCTGATTTGCATCTGGAATGTCTGCCAAATTTCACATTCACTGATGGCAGAAAAGTTAGCAGTTGGGCTTTTATTCAGTGCTTGGGATTTGGTATATATCCTTCACTTCACTCTGATATGGAATATATATACTATTTTTGGACTTTTGTATTTTCCTCTGAATTAGAAAATGGAAAGTATCTTATTACATAATTAAAGTCACTCTCCTACATGACAGTCAGTTCTACTAACTCTAAATTCAAACTAAAAACTGAATAATGGTTCGGTCAATGTGCTATTTATCTATCAATTATTATTTCAGGAGTCATTGACATTTGGGGATGTGGCCATTGATTTCTCTGAGGAGGAATGGGAATGCCTGGATCCTGTTCAGCAGAATTTATATAGAGAAGTGATGTTAGAGAACTACAGCAACCTGCTCTTTGTGGGTGAGCATAACTTTCCTTCAGAATTCCTATGTATCATTTTTTAATTTACTTTCCTTGAAGTATATCGTTTGGGAACTTCTCCACAAGAATGAGTTTCAGATTCATGCTTTCAATAAAAAAGATAGGGTAGTTTTTGGTGCTGACAAGAAAATGTTAATGATCTTTCTTTTCATCCTTAATGATTTCCTTTGTTGGCATGATATATATCCTTCACTTGAAATGTTGTTTCCTTAGAGTAATGCAGTGATGTCAAATACTGTGGCCCTCATATAGCAGAGGACATAGTTGAGGTAGAGGAGGAAACCTAAATTCAAAAAGGTTAATTGAGATGTTATCCAGCAGAAAAGAATTTTGAGAAGCTTTGATTTCTTTGTCTTATTATCATAGAAGAACCTTTCCTGTGTTTTGTGCTTTGAAATTGTCTAGTCTCCTGTTTTTCCTCCACTAATGTCTACGAACATTCAAACCAACAGTAAAACACTCCCCTTGCATTGTGCCAGTCGCATCTGACAGCTAGACCATAATTTTTTTAAAAAATATTTTTAGTTGTTAATGAATTTCCCATTTATTTATATGTGGTGCTGAGGATTGAACCCAAAGCCTCATACATGCTAGGCAAGACCTCTACCATTAGTCTACAATTCCAGCCCCACTTCCATTATTTGCAGAAAACTATTGCAAATTTCTGGAGATCTCTAGGTCAACCCATCGCAATACATTACTATCATAAGTCAGTTTCTCTAATCTTGTTTGTACATATTGTTTTACTAAAATTTCCTTATCAGAGTTCTTCCTGAATATGTGTAATCAATTTTCTGTGAAATTATCTGCCATGGAATGAATGTCAAGATGGACCAAGACTGCTCTTTTGAGAGATGGTATAAGTTGTAGTTGAATAAGAGGATGTTTAAAATAATACATCTGTGTATATTTACAGTTTGGTGGGTTATTTTTTTTCTTTATTTTTCCATTGTGTACAGGAGGTCCCATGTTACAGACTGGGTTTCCTCATATCAGCTAATTATTTCACAAATCAAGATATGCATGACTCTTGTTTGTATTGCCAGTAAATGTTATATGTGCTTTTGCTTGTATAAATATTAAGCCTCTTTTGTCTATGACTTTTGTATTTTATCTTGATTGGCCTTTCATTTTGCCCATGTAAATAGAAATTGAAATTTTCTATATGTAAATGTAATAGGGAATGATGGCAGTGATACTCTAATGCTGAACTACACCCCAAGCTCCTTTTCACTCATAGTTGGAGAGAGGTTCTCACTAAGTGATTGAGGATGTCTTGAATTTGCAATTCTCCTGCCTAAGACTTCCTAGTAGCTGAGATTACATGCATGCCCATCATTTGTATACTGATGAGTTTGGTTTTATTTATAAAATAAAGACCACATTATTTTAAATGTTCCTTTGAATAATGTTGCAGTTATCTTTTATGTGTTGTTTTTAATTTTCATTATAATCAAAACCACAAAATAAAATTTACTGTCTCCAAATTTTTAAATATACAGTTCAGTAACATTAATTCAAATTGTTATGCAATGTAGCTCTAAAGTTTACATTTCAAAAAAAAATCAATTCCTATGATGCAAGGGCTCATTTCTGTCTCCCTATCACAAAACCATTCTATTTTGTTCAGAAAGCATTTGTTTAGTTTAGAGATGTCATATTCATAGAAGTCTGCAGTATTATTTCTGTGACATATTTCAGCTAACCTAGTATACATACATTTTGTAAAATATATAATTACAATAAATTCTTTTACTTCAAATCTCTATAGTTTTATATTACAAATTGGCTCATCTGTTTATTTCAAGGGATATTTGGTTTGCATCCCCCATGATGGCTCTGTTGAGTAACATTGTCAGTTTATTTCAAGGGATATTTGGTTTGCATCCCCCATAATGGCTCTGTGAGTAACAATGTACCAACACTTGTGTGCAATGTTTTTAATTTGCTATTGATGTGAGGGCTTATTACCACACTCACTCAGAACTCCATCTACTTTATTCCATGTCTGTATTTACAATTGAATGCTGTAACTTTTAGTACATTTTTTAGCAGGGAAATATTCTTCTAATGTTATTTGCATTATAAGGGATATTCATACAATTCTAAGAATTTTTTTTTGTTTGCAGAGAAATCTAACAACTGGAGTTTGAATATTACTTGGAGACTCTAGTTAAAATTAAAAGATGTTTATGCTACTTAACATTATTTTTCAATTCTTCAACAACAGCATGCCCAAGAGTGTTCAATCAACTGACACATATTTAGGGATTTTTGATCATCCCTACCACTTTTACTTCAAATATTTATTCCATGTTGGTTACAAAAGAACTAGCACTTAAATATTTATTAACCTTTGTTTTAATACATAATATCAGTCTATCCAAAATAATATCCCAATTGTGATTAAGTACAGGGATTCTATAAGTCTACAAAAATTTCAAAATATTTTCAAAGACTTATGCTTTGCAATTACCATTTTGCTTCACTGTAATTCCCTTTTCAGTAAGTGGGTTTTGATGTATCCTAGTATAACAGTGATTCTTTGTTTTCATTGAACTCTCTCAATGTTTTCTTTGTGTGTTTGGGAAATAGGATGTATGTTGCAAATGTATTTACTCTTAATTCAGAACCTAGGGAAAGTTTACTTTTCTCTATTTTGCCTCTTTTCAAAGTTTTTTTTTTAATTTAAAAATGTCTTCTATGTCCTGTAACTGTCTTCAACTATGTTTTGTGTACTATAATTTAGACAGCCCAGGTTTTGATCTGTCACTTTTGTATGTGCTATTCTTATATCCTTTTGCTTTCAGTATTTGTGTTTTTCGATTTAGAGTATCTTATGGCCTACCTACAGTTGTAATTTTTAGCATTAATTCAGATAGCCAAGGTTTGTTTTGATCAGAATTTTGTAATTGAATTTGCCAACAAAAAAATCTAAAAACGAAGAATCTCCCTATTCATACTTTGTATGAGTATCAGCTTGACTTCACTTTATTAAAATTTAAATATATTTGTGTCTTTTAAAACTATATTATTGTTACTGGTATATATGCCTATTAACAGTTTTGTTTTGATGCTTTTGTCTTTCAAATACTATTGCAAAATTATATGTTTTGTGATCCATCATTACAATAAAATAGAATTGTTTGTGCCAAGAAATTTTTAGAATTTCATATGACTTGGGTTGCTGTGCACACTTACATTTCACTAAGAAGGATTATCTTTAATATTTTTTAGAGAACAGATCTAGTGTTGATGGATAGTGTGTTCATTTATATTTTTAAAATCTTTTTTTTCTTCTCTTTTGAAAGATAGTAACTGTGAATATAATGTCTTTGTTGATAATTTTATTCTTTCATCCCTTGAAAATGGCCCCCAAATTCCTTTCTGTGTTGTGAAGTTTTGACTAAGGATTTCACAGTTATAGAGTTACACATTTCTAGGTAACCCATCTTTTTTTCTCTTGGATGCTCTGAATATTCTCTGTAAGTTTTAAAACTTGGATTAAAACCTGCTTTGAGTCTTTACAAGTTGGAGATAATTAAGCTGCTTGGATTTTTTATTTTTTTATTCTCTCAGATACATTTATTAGTACTGGAAAGAGAACTACCACTTTGCATATTTTACTTTGGCTGGCCTTGAAATTTTGAACCTTCTGGCTCAACCCTATGTTGCTGTGTACAACCCCCGGCTCAGACATTTTCTAAATAAAGTATTTAAACATATTTTCTGCTTATGAATATTAACAATTCTTGACTACATTTTATTCTATTTTTTTGTGTTGGTTTAGTTCAGTAAACTTCTATTAAATGATAATTTACTATTCCCTTTGAGTAATTCATAACCTACTTTTCTTACAGTAGATTTAGCCATGTTTTTTTCTGTTGATAAGCAGGAACCCCTTTTTGAACGGTCCCCAAATATTCCCATGTTTCATATTTCTTTAATGAAACAGAAGAAAGTCAGTAGATTTTTAAAATATATTTTGAAGGAGGAAAGGCTTTATGTAACACAATGTATTTTCCTTTACTATATTACTCTCCATAGGAATGTACTCATCTTGGATACTGTGAACACTTAGATGATTTAGAAACTTCTCAAAGTAATTTTCTGTGTACATTTTTATTTGATTTATATATTTCTGCAGTAATGATGGGCTTAGATTTAATAACATGCTCCCGTGCTGATGTTTCTTTATTGCTGTAATTTCCTATGTTTACAAAATATACTCAGCTCAGTACAGTAAGTAAACATGATTGTTATTTTTATTTCAGCCATGACTTCTCATCATCCTTGAGAAATTTTACCACATCAGGGAATAAAAGAGTGAGAGGGAAGATCTGGAAAGTCTGACCTTGACTATTTACAACTAAGAAAACAATGGGAAAATATAGGTGAGAGTAAAGTTCAAAATCGTATTATAATGGTCAAAACCAATTAGTAGTCCCTATTTATAATAAAAGTTTTATGGCCAAAAGACACCAGGAACAATTAATATCTAAACAAAATTCAATTTATTCCACTTACTTTTGAGGAGCTGTAGATTTCTTAAAGATTATATCCATAGCCATTTTTAAAGTGAAAGTTAATGTGGAAAATTTGAAATCTTGTCCATGCATCAGTTTTTAACTTGGCCAATTATAAATGTAGCACTGAGTTAAACTTCCAGTCAAACATTTGCACAGAGAAGATATTTCTAAAAGTGATACTATGAGAGTTTCTTTACAAAATATCCATTTTCTGTAACTTAAAAAAGTGTGGCAAATTCTTAAAAAATTCTTTAACTCTTAATCAACACCAAAAAATTTATTCTGTGGAGAAGACTTACCAATGTGAAAAATGCAACACACTCAAAAACTTTACAAAAACATGTTGACAAATATAAAAAATTGTAGTAAGTTTCTTATCTATAGCCATCCCTTGAAGTATTTGGGATCTAGGAGGAAAAAATCATTTAAATGTAGAAAATGGGTAATAGCTTTTGACATTTTGAAAATTTTCTTAACATCTTGAGCTGATATTATAGAAATAATGAAATGCATGTATAGAATAGTGCATCCCTAAAAGGATATAATTTTATTGTAAATCAACAATTTCTAAATATTCTCGATTTTCACAACTGGAGAAAACATAATTCTCATAGTTGATTATTACAGATGTCTTCTAAGATTTATATGAAATTTTAAATTTTTAGCTTTTATTTTTGTACTTAAACTTAGGGGCAGTTAATCAGTAAACCACATCCCAAGATTTGTTTATCATTTTTATTTAGAGATAGGGTTTGCTAAGTTGCTTAGGGCGTCACAAAGTTATAGAGCCTGGCTTTGATCTTGCAAAGCTTCTCACATCCCTAGGGTCACAGGCATGGACCAACATGCCTGTTTTACAGAGCATTTTTAATTATATTTTATTATGGATGCAATTTGATACTAAATAAAGTGTGAATTTCTTAATATTAACCTTGTCATGCATTCAATGATGTTATTAGGTCACACATCTCCCACTATTCACTTTGCTAATGGATTGATGCAATAGTAATACATTCTATTGTGTAAATAATGCCATAACATTAATTATTTCATATGTTTAATCAAGTTTTATTTGGGGAATATTATTTATGTAAATTATATACTATATTTTGTAATTATGGAAAAATTAAGACAGTTATAGGAAGCACCTAGGAATACTAAAATAATGCCCAGATATCCCTAGTTTGAATTACAACTTTAACATTTCACCTTGTGCAGATGCAGTACTCCCTAAGGGATCTACAACTCTGGAGAGGTGTACAAGCTCCCAATCAGGGAGAGGAGAAAGACCCAAGATACTAGGAGCCAATGTGCATATTAAGGTAAAAAAGGAGGGTTGCTGAAGGGGGAAATAGTCTCAGTGTTTCATGGAGAAACCACGTGGTCTACAGAACCATCCTGACTCTTGAACTGAAGAAACCATGCAGTTGCTCATGAATTCCATGACATTCATCACTGAGAATACTAGACTGACCTCAAGTGTAGAAAAAATATCCCAATATAGGACCACGTTTTTAGTCTTGGATACCCAGTAGAAAAGTGTAATCAGATACATGTAAAATGATGACTGTAAAAAGAAAAAGACATACTATAGGAGCATTTATGACCCAACATTTTTTATTTAATTATATATTTTGATTTTGTAGACCTTTTTGTTTTACTTAATAACTTACAATATAATGTTTGTTATACTTATTGGATTATATGATAGATAGCATGTGTCATGGTCTCCCAGATACTATAAGATACTATAAACTAGCCCTGTCCCTCTTCAGAACTTTCAGCTCCAGGAGTCCATGACACCACAGAGAGAGAAACACAATTTTGATTGAAATAAACCTCTAGTCTCTAATCTACAAGTCCTGTTCAAAAAGTAAAAATAAAAAAACAATATTCTCTTCATATGTGAGCCCTTTGGGTAAACAGAACACCACCTACAAATATTTCATTTAACTTTATTTTGGAAAATAAATATTGAAATACAATGATAAGTTCTAGGAGAATAATATTCACACTATTTTTTATTCCAAAAGATAAATCTCTATGCTTCATGCTTATCTCTACTCCATGTTATTTTACACAGAAAAATGGCTTCATTTCACATGTGAGATTCTTAACTATTTATAAGGCCCTGAGGGAAGATTCAGTACTATAGATCCAAGAAAAATATTAAAGACCTTCCCTTTCCATGTGCCTGCATGATGTCTGCATATCCTTGATGAAACAGCTAAAGAATGCTGATTTCTCAATGAATTTGTCTCAGTGGCTCACTCATTCGAACCCCAATTTATTTACTCATCTCTAGGCTATCACTCCCTCCTAACGGATCTGACTTGTTCTTGGGAGGATGTAGTGTTCCTCATGGGACCACTAGGTCATGCAAGCTGTTAGAATGAATATTTCTTTGTTCTAACTTGATTCAGCCCCACTTTAAATATAAGTTATAGCAAGACTTCAGACTCTCACCTGTGGAGAGGATATTCTGCCCAGGACTTGCCATTCAGGACCCCGAAAAGCTGTTTCAGACTTCCTAGTACATAAGTTCAGTATTGGGGTTTACCTTTTCTGGCAATAGAGTTGCTTGTGTGTCTGTTACTTTGCTTTCTCTCTTGCTTTCATAGTATTACTCAAAGAAACACTGCCTTGTGTGAAGTGACTGTCTTCTTTATCTATTGGATCTGACCTACCAAGTTGAGCAGCTGCCCACATACTTAATGTAACAAACACATGTATGTGTTTTCTAATTAGTAACTAGAGTATCTTTCAACTACATGATTTTTTATTGCATGGGGGAGGAAATTGAGAATGCTTTCTCTGAGTGCACACAGCATTATTGATAGTATTAATAATACTGCTATGTAATATATCCTCTCTGCTCAACTTGTAATTTTTGTTATTGTACTGCTTTTAAAACAAATAGAAGAGTTACAAATCATAAATTTTGGGATTATAGATAGTTGCACAGAATGACTTGGGCCCCTCTATTTATCATTCTTATTTTGTATGAGATCAAGGTAGTTTTTTATAATTTTTTTAACCTTAATGACATTAACATTCATTGAAGAGTTTTTAACTCACAAACCTTCTCTGCATATAAATTTTCCCTTACATGTTTTGAAAATTCTTAGTCTTTTTTTTGGTAAAAATGAGAGTAGAGCAAATTTTGACATATTATTCATACATGGAGTAATATTTTACTTACCATTCCATTCCTGAGGTGTACATGGTGTGGACCTTCATTGGTGGTGTATTTATATATAAACATAGAAAATTTGTTTTTGATTCATTCTACTGTCATTTCTATTCCTATTTTCTTTTCTTGCCTTCATTCCAACTTTTTTTAATCCGCTCAATTTCTATTCTCTCCCCCTCCCTTGTTGAGTGGTTTAGCATCCATATATATTATATATTATATGTAATGTCTGTTTCATTCTACTATCCTTCCTATCCCCATATCCCCTCCCTGCACTCCTTAATTAATCTAAGTAACTATTCTTCTCCACTCCCCATTGTGAATTAAGATCCACTTATCAGAGAAAATATTTGTCCTTTGTGTTGTGTGTGTTGGCTTATTTCACTTAGAATGATATTCTGCAACTCCATCCATTTACCACCAAATGCCATAGTTTCATTCATATTTAAAGCTAAGTAATATGCCATTGTTGGGGGAAATACATATAATCACATTTTATTTATCCATTCATCTGTTGAAGGACACCTAGGTTGGTTCTATGGTTTAGCTGTTGTGAATTGTGGTGCTGTAAACATTGGTGTGGCTGCATCCCTGTGGTATGCTGTTTTTAAGTCCTTTGGGTATAGTCTGAGGAGAGAGATAGTTGGGTCAAATGATGGTTTCATTCTGGTTTTGCAAGGAGTGTCCATACTGCTTTCCACCATGGTTGCACAAATTTGCAGTCAGTCCCATGAGCAATGTGTGAGTGTTCCTTTTTCCCCCACATCCTCACCAACATTTATTGTTGCCTGTATTATTGATGATTGACATTATGCCTAAAGTGAGATAAAATCTTAAGTTTTGATTTACATTTTCTTAATTTCTAGATGTTAAATGTTTTTTTAATCTTGTATTTGGTAATGGATTATATTTCTTCTGTGAAGTATCTGTTCACTTACTTAGTCCATTTGTTAATTGGGTTTTTTGTTAAGTTTTGAGTTCTTCATATACCCTAGAGATTAATGCTTTATCTGAGGTACATGTGGTAAAGGCTTTATACAAATCTGTAGGTTCCCTCTTCACATTATTTTTCCTTTTGCTGAGAAGCAGCTTTTTAGATTGAATCTATCCCATTTATTGATTCATGATTTTTACTTCTTGTGCTGTAGGCATCTTGTTATGTAAATCAGATTCTGGACTAAGAGTCACCTCAAATTTTTAAATGGCATCCCAAGTTCATGAATGTTTCACTTTTATTGTTTCTCTTACGATCTTGCCTTATAGATCTACATGTTCTAAAGAGTCATGAAATGATCTAGCTTCACATGCATGATTTTCTGATGACTGTTATATTTCAATACGTTGCTGCAAATATTTAAAATATATATCTACTATTTCAGACACTTGAACTAAAGCACATACATGCCTTGTGTAGGAAATATTCCATCAGTAGATCAACATCAAATCTATATTATTTATAAAAGCCTGGATTCAAATGCATGCCCATCCACTCTAGAGCTTGGCCCATAATACTTATTCTATACTACTTCTACATTTAAGAACCTCCATGAAAGTATGACCCAGACATTCTTTTTACAGAGAGAGAGAGAGAGAGAGAGAGAGAGAGAGAGAATTTTTAAAATATTTATATTTTAGTTTTAGGCAGACACAATATCTTTGTTTTGTATGTGGTGCTGAGGATTGAACCCGGGCCACATGCATGCCAGGCCAGCACGCTATGATTTGAGCCACATCCCCAGCCCCCAGACATTCTTTTTTTAGGGGGCAGGGGATGATGAAGATTGAACTCAGGGACACTCAACCACTGAGCCACATACCTAGCCCTATTTTATGTAGAGACAGGATCTCACTGAGATGCCTAGTAAATCTTTCACTGAGCCTGGCTCTGAGTGCTCTACTGCTGAGCTACATCCACAGCCCCAGAGATTTTAATCTGTTGTTGTTGTTGTTGTTGTTGTTATTGTTGTTGATGAAACTATGCTATAAACTTTGAAATACATTGTTCACATTATATATGCTTTTATACTATATAAAAGTAAGTATTAATGTGCTAATACTGTTCTGTATGGAATCATCATGTCACAGATATCAAACTATTCTACTTTATTAAATGTTCTTAGTAACAGGTAATAAAAACACACTATTGGGTAAATAGTGGCATGACATCTCTATATTTATTAATAATTCAATTCATTTGGAGGATATTATTCCTATAAGTCATATTTTTGATCATTTTTTCTGCTTATAATTATAGGAGAAATAGAGACAGGTGTAGATAAGGTATGGGGATAAGAAAGTAACCCCCAGATTTCTGTATCTTGAGTAACAAATTTTTAAATTTTATCCTGCAATTCTGGAGAGTCACACAACCTCCCAAACAAGGTAATTATAAAGACTTCAAAGGCAGAGAGTAGCTGGTGCATATTCAGGAAAAAGACAGGCCATTGGGCAGAAATACTCCCGATATTTTCAAGAGAAATGTGTTCAGTTACATGTTGATCCTTCCTGGCTCTTGATGCTTCATGTACAGAAATATCTGAAAGAGTCAGGCAACCCCTAAAAGTAACCCCTGAGGATCTTGAGTGACTTCAAAGAATGTAGGAAAATATTTTTCCCCCAATATTGACTTCCTATTTATTCTTGAATCCCTAGCCAGGAAATATAACCAGGAATGTGTACAATAACGTGGATAAGAAAGATACATACCCATGGAGCACTTAAACCTCCCACACAATTTACTTAAGAGTCTCATGCTGTACCGAATGAGCTAGCTGGCACCTCACAATTTACTTAATTAAATATCATTGTATTTTCCTACCTCTTTTATTGTACTTTATAATACATAATGGTAATTATACCCTTGGGATGGCAAGGTAGACAGCATATAGCATAAATTCCTCAAATTTCTCTATGATAGACTGTTCACAAATACTAAAAACTAAACATGTCCCTTTTTTCATCTTACAGGGACAGGACCACATATCCTCACACTGAGAAAAACAGAATTCTTATTCAGATAAGCTGCTAACTATATTCAAACTTGTTCAAAAGTTGAAGCACATGATTACCTTTATATTTTTTCATGTGTTAGTGATTTGGCTAAAAAAAAATCAAACATTGATTTAAGTTGACTTGAATATGTAAATGTCGCCATCTAATGATCTGTTTTAGGGATAAGAAAACCCAGGTAATGGTAATGATGTTTCCGTGATCCTTGAGTTTTGTGTTCAGATATGGAGTACCATGGCCATTCTTTTTTTCTTCCAGGGGTTGTGCCCATACCTTTCCTCTTGTATTCATTCCATGTCATTTCACACAGGATAACTTAGTTCTCAGGAGTCATATTAGTTTTTATTCGACAGAAAGTGTACATTGTAATTTGGGAGTCACTGGGGAGCTCCTGCATTTTAAAATTTTCAGTCTCACAATAAGATATGTTGTGCGGAGCCACACTGAAGGACCACGCCTTCCAGTTCTGAAGCAGGAGGCTCTGACCAGTCACTACATTTGTGGTGACTCATGGTCCATTACCCCCATACCACAGGCCTAATTTTGGGATGAAACGATTTAAATATGGATTTCAGGTACTGCCGGGAATGATTTATTCAAATTTTTAAGATGAGTTTAAAATTGCTGTTCAATCAGAACATGGTGTCTGGCTCTCTACAAGAGACTATCATGTCATTTGAGGGATTACTCCTAGGGAAATCGAGGGAGATTTACAGGAAGAGTACCTACCTGTAACCCAATCTCTCCTACAGAGATTAAATAATTCACCCAGCCCAAATTTTTTAAAGGTGCCCTGACCTTATCCCTAACTCAGAGAACAGCAAAATAATAATAATAATAATAATAATAATAATAATAATAATTGGCTCATAGAAGAGCCAATCTGGGTTTGTTGGTGACCCCTAACAGGGGAAAAGTAAAAATAGCCCACATGTTAGTTGAGGAACAACTTCAGGCTGCTCATTTAGAGCCTATGCTGAGCCCTTGGAACACACCCATCTATCTTGGTTCCTTCTCCTACAGCTATTCCTTTAGCTTATTATTTGATAATAATAGCTCTGAAAGATTGCTTCTTCTCTATACCTTTGCACCCAGATGACTGTAAAGAGTTTGCCTTTAGTGTCTCAGCAATTAATTTTAAAGAACCAGTTAAAAGATATTGCTGGAAAGTGTTGCCTCAGGGAATGTGTAACAGTCCTACCCTATGTCAAAATGTTGTGACACAGGCTATCACGCCTGTGAGAGAGAAATTCCCTGATGCATATATTATTCATGTTATGAAAGACATACTTTTAGCTTATGAAAACCCAGATGTACTCTTAAAACTTTTTGCCCAATTAGGGACGTCACTCACAGCAATGGGTTTCTACATTGCACCTCAAATTGTGTTAAAGACATCTCCTTTTCAATATCTAGGTCATGTGATTAAAGGACGTACAATCCGTCCTAAAAACTTACAATGGTTTGATTCCTAGGTCCTTGATCCATTTTGAGTTAAGTTTTTGCATAGTGAGAGAGAGGGATTCAATTTTATTTTGTTACATATGGATTTCCAGTTTCCCCAGCATCATTTGTTGAAGATGCTATCTTTTCTCCAGTGCATATTTTTGGCACCTTTGTCTAATATAAGGTAGTTGTAATTATGTGGGTTAGTCAATGTGTCCTCTATTCTATACCATTGTTCTACCAGCCTGTTTTGGTGCCACTACCATGCTGTTTTTATTACTATTGCTCTGAAGAATACTGTAAGTTCTGGTATAGCTATACCTCCTGCTTCACTCTTTCTGCTTAGAATTGCTTCAGCCATTCTAGGTCTCTTATTTTTCCAGATGAATTTCATGATTGCTTTTTCTATTTCTATGAGGAATGGCATTGGGATTTTGATCAGAATTGTATTAAATCTGTATATTGCTTTTGGAAGTATAGTCATTTTGATAATATTAATTCTGCCTATCCAAGAACAAGTTAAATCTTTCCATCTTCTAAGGTCTTTAATTTCTCTTTAGTGTTCCATAGTTTTCAATGTATAGATCTTTCACCTCTTTTGCTGATTCCCAAGTATCTTATTTTCTTTGAGGATATTGTGAATGCGGTAGTTTTCCTCACCTCCTTCTCAGAGGATTTTTCACAGATATACAGAAATGCCTTTGATTTATAGGTGTTGATTTTATATCCAGCTACTTTGCTGAATTTTAGTTCTTAAAGTTTTCTAGTGGAGTTTTTTTTTGGGGGGGTCTTCTAGGTACAGAATCATATCATCAGCAAATAGTGCTAGTTTAAATTCTTCTTTTTCTATACTTATTCCTTTAATTTCTTTCATCCAATTTCTCTGGCCAGTGTTTCAAGAAGTATGATGAATAGAAGTGGTGAGAGAGCACATCCCTGTCTTGTTCCATATTTTTGAGGGAATGCCTTTAGTTTTTCTCCATTTAGAATAATGTTGACCTGGGGCTTAGGATAGATAGCCTTTCCAATGTTGAGATATGTTCCTGTTATCCCTAGTTTTGTAGTGTTTTGAACATGAAGGGGTGCTGAATTTTGTCAAATGCTTTTCTGCATCTATTTAGATGATCATATGATTTTTATCTTTAAATCTACTGATGTGATGAATTACATTTATTGCTTTTCATATGTTGAACCAACCTTATATCCCTGGGATGAATCCCACTTGATCATGGTGCATGAACTTTTTGATATGTTATTGCATTTGATTTGCCAGAATTTTATTCAGAATTTTTGCATCAGTCTGTTAGAGATATTGGTCTGAAGTTTTCTTTCTTTGATGTGTCTTTGTATGATTTTAGAATAAAGGTGATATTGGCCTCATAGAATGAGTTTGAATGTGTTCCCTCTTTTTTTATTTCATGGAATAATTTTAGGAACATTGATGTTAGTTGTTCCTTTAAGGTCTTGTATTAGTTGAGTCCTGGCCTTGTTTTTTTTTTTTTTTTTTTTTTTTTTGGTTGGTAGGCTTTTGATGGTGTCTTCTACTTCATTGCTTGAAAGTGATCTGTTTTTGTGCTAAGGATGTGGCTCAAGCGATAGCATGCTCACCTGGCATGTGTGGGGTGCTGGGTTCGATCCTCAGCAACACATAAAAATAAAATAAAGATGTTGTGTCCATCAAAAACTAAAAAAAAAAATAAAAATTCTCTTAAACAGATCATTTTCTTTGTTTTTAACTAGTGTATCATCCTCACTCAGTTTGGGTAAATTATATGACTCTAGACATTTGTTTCTGTCTTCAATATTTTGTTTTATTGGAGTACAAGTTTTCAAAATACTTTCTAATCATCTTCTGTATTTCTCTAGTGTTCATGGTGATATTTCTATTTTAATCACGGATTTTACTAATTGGAGTTTTTCTCTACTTCTCTACATTAGCATGGATAAGGGTTTAACAAATGTATTTATCTTTTCAAAGAGCCACCTTTTCATTTTGAAAATTAATTAAAAAAAATGGTAGCGGAATGCATTACAATTCTTAACTACACATGTACAGCTCAATTTTTCATATCTCTGTATATAAAGTAGGTTGACACCAATTTTTGTCTTCATACATATACTTTGAATAATGATGTCTATCACATTCCACCATCCTTGTTAATCCCCTGCCCCCTCCTTTCCATTATCACCCCACTGCCGTAAATAGAGTTCATCTGTTCCTCCCATGCTCCCCCTCCCTATCCCAGTATAGTCAGCTTCTTTATATCAGAGAAAACATTCAGCATTTTTTGGGGGGATTGGCTAACTTCCCTTAGCATTATCTTCTCCATCACAATCCATTTACCTGCAAATGCCTTGATTTTATTTTCTTTTATTGCTGAGTAATATTCTAAATGCTACATTTTCTTTATCCATTCATCTATTGAAGGGTATCGAGGTTGGCTCCACAGTTTACTATTGTGCATTGTGCTGCTAAAAACATTGTGGCTGCGCCCCTGTAGTATGCTGTTTTTAAGTCCTTTGGGCATTGACTGAGGAGTGGGACAGCTGGGTCAAATGGTGGTACTATTCCCAGTCATTTTGTCGATTTTTAAACTGCTTCATTTGTTTCAATTTCATTGATTTCAGCTCTGATTTCAGTTATTGTCTTTCCTTTATTGCTTTTGGTGTTGATTCATTTTTTTCCTAGGGCTTTGAGATGTAATTTTAGGTCATTTATTTGAATTTTTTTGTTTTTTTTAAGGAATGAACTTCATGCAATGAACTTTCCTCTTAGTAATGCCTTCATAGTGTCCCAGAGATTTTGACATGTTGTATCTGTGTTCTCATTCACCTCTAAGAATTTTTAAATCTCCTCTTTGATGTTTTCTGCAACCCATTGTTCATTCTCTAGCATATTATTTAGTCTCCAAGTGTTGGAGTACCTTCTATTTTTATCATTGATTTGTAATTTCATTCCATTATGATTTGATAGAATGCAGGCTAGTATCTTTAGTTTTCTGTATTTGCTTAGAGTTGCTTTTTGGCATAATATATGGTCTATTTTAGAGAAGGATCCATGTCCTGCTGAGAAGAAAGTGTCTTCGCCTGTTGAAGGATGAAATAGTATATGTATGACAGTTAAATCTAAGTAATTTATTGTATTATTGAATTCTATAGTTTCTGTTTGGCTTTTGATTGAAAGATCTATCAGTAGTAAAAGAGGTGTGTTAAAGTCACCCAGAATTATTGTCTTGTGGTGTATTTGGCCCTTGAACTTGAGAAGAGTCTGTTTGAACATAGATGCTCCATTGCTTGGGGCATAAATATTTATAATTGTTATGTCTTGATGGTGTATGGTTCCCTTAAGCAGTATGAACAGGTTCTCCTTTATCTCTTCTGAATAACTTACACTTGAAATCAACATTATTTGATATAAGGATGGAAACCCCTGCTTGCTTCCACAGTCCATGTGAGTGGTATGTTTTTTAATATTTATTTTTTTATAGATGGACACAATACCTTTATTTATTTATTTTTATATGGTGCTGAGGATCGAACCAAGGCCCTCACATGTGCTAAGTGTGCACTCTACTGCTGAGCCTCAGCCCCAGCCCAAGTGATATATTTTTTCCATCCTGTCACTTTCAGTCTATGGGTATCTTTTCCTATGAGACTAGTCTCTTGGAGGCAGCATATTGTTGGGTCTTCTTTTTAAATCCCATCTGCCAGTCTTTGGATTGCTGAGTTTTGGAAATTAACAATCAGGGTTATTATCCAGACACGATTTGTATTCCCAATTATTTTTGTTTATTTTTGGTATTTAACTTGATTTGGTTTCTCTTTGATAGGTTTTTCCTTTAAAGTGATACTTCACGTTTCTAATTTTCATTGTTTTTCATTTCTTCCTCATGGAATATTTTGCCAAGGATATGCTGTAGTGCAGGCTTTCTAGTTGTAAATTGTTTTAACTTTTGTGTATCATGGGAGGTTTTTGTTTTCTCATAAAAATAATATCTAAATCCAAATTCAATTGCTAATCAAAATTTAATTTTGCCGGGTATGATTTTTGGTTGGCATCTGTTTCTTTCAGAGCTTGGTATATGTTGTTATGGTATCTTGTAGCTTTCAGGGCCTTGGTTGAGAAATCAGAGATCCTGATTTTTTTCCCATATATAATCTGATTCCTTTCTCTTGTGGCTTTGGAAATACTCTGTGTCTCCTGCAATCTAGGTGTTTTCATTGTGATCTCCGTTGGTGTGGATCTCTTGTGATTTTGTTCATTTGGTGTCCTGTACCCTCCTTGTATTTGATTTTCCAATTCACTCTACATATTTGGAAATTTTTCTGATATTACTTCATTGACTAGATTGTCCATTTCTGTAGTTTGGACCTCTAAGCCTTCCTCTATCCCAATAGTTGTTAAATTTGGTCTTTTAATTTTATCTCATAATTCTTGAAACTGCTGCTCATCATTTCTTACCATCTTTACTGGGTTCAACTTTATTTTTTTCAAGATTATATATTTTTCCTTAATGTGAGATGTTCTGTCTTCCATGTGATCTATTCTGTTATAGATGCTTCCTATTGAGTTCTTAATTTGGTTTACTGTTTCCTTCATTTCAAGGATCTCTGTTTGTTATTTCAGAATCTCTATCTCCTTATTAAAGGAAACTTTTGCTTTCTATATTTGCTTATGTAGCTCTTTATCAAAATGATCCTCTGCTGCCTGTATTTCCTCTTATATCATCCTTTAATTCACAGAAAATTGTGTACCTCCTCC
Organism: Urocitellus parryii; assembly: GCF_045843805.1. Lineage (NCBI taxonomy): Eukaryota > Metazoa > Chordata > Mammalia > Rodentia > Sciuridae > Urocitellus > Urocitellus parryii. The sequence goes on along the minus strand of NW_027551780.1, from coordinate 385,009 downwards.
ACTCCTTCTCTGTTTTCTCTCCTGATGTTCTGACCATGGATTCTAATAATGTAGCATCTTTGTTTGGGGCACATTTTTCTTGGTTTTTCATGTTGTTCATGAATCTTGTCTTCCATCTCTGTGTTTTCAAGGTTTTACAATCTTTACCCTGTACGCTTATAGTGTCCCCAACGGGTTCCAATAACTTTCTTTTTTAAAAAAAATATTTATTTTTTAAATGCATGATAAAAGTGGAATGCATTACAATCCATATTGCACACAGAGCACAATTTTTCATATCTCTATATAAAAAAGTATGTTCATGCTAATTAATGCATAATAAGTACATATCTAATAATAATAATAAGTACATGTATAATGTATAAGTACATTATACATGTACTTATTTCTTTCTCCATTACAACTCTTCTATAACACAATTTTCATATCTGCTTGTATATAAGGTATGTTGGCATCAAATTCAAATTTTCATACATGTGTTTTTGAATAATGATGTTGATAATATTCCACCATCCTTGCTAATCCCCTTCCCCATCCATTTTCCTTTCACTGTCTTCCCCATCTTAAATTAATCTAATCCTCTTATGTTCTCTCTTCTTACCCCACTGTGAGTCACCCCACATATATCAGAGAAAATACTTAGCATTTGTTTTTTGGGATTGGCTAACTTCACTTAATATAATATTCTTCAACTCCTTTCCTTCACTCTCAAACTTATGTTTTTATTCGCTTTTAGTGCTGAGTAATATTCCATTGTGTATATATGCCACATTTCTTTTTATCCATTCATCCACTGAAGGACATCTAAGTTGGCTCCACAGTTTAGCTATTGTCAATTGTGTTGCTATAAACATTGATGTGGCTGTGTCCCTGTAGTATGCTGTTTTTAAGCCCTTTGAGTATGGGCTGAGGAGTGGGATAGCTGGGTCAAATGGTGGTTCCATTCCCAGATTTCCAAGGACTCTCCATACTGCTTTCCATATTGGCTGCACCAATTTGCATCCCCACCAGCAATGTATCAATGAGCCTTTTCCCCCACATCCTTGCCGACACTTATTGTTTATATGCATAAAATTTTCAATTCTGGATGGAGTGAGATGAAAACTTAGCTTTGATTTGCATTTCTCTAATTGCTGTGTTGAACTTTTCATATATATTTGTTGCTCAATTGTATATCATATTCTGAGAAATGCTTGTTGAGTTCCTTGGTCCATTTATCCATTGGGTTATATGGTTGTGTGTGTGTGTGTGGGGGGGTTGTTGTTGTTGTTTTGTTTTGTTTTGTTTTGGTATCAAAATTGAGTTCTTCATGTACCCTAGAGATGAGGGCTGTGTCTGACATTTGAGTGGTAAGAATTTGCTCACAGGATGTTGGATGTCTCTTCACCTCACTGCTTGTATCTTTTGCTGAAAAGCTGTATAGTTTTGGTCCGTCCACTTATTGATTCCTGGTTTTAATTCTTATGCTATAATAGTCTTATGATGGATGCCGGGACCTAATCAGACATGATGAAGATTTGGACCTATATTTTCTTCTCTTAGGTGTAGGGTCTCTGGTTTAATTCCTAGGTCCTTGATCCACTTTGATTTGAGTTTTGTGCATGATAAAGAGAGGGTCTTAAATTCATTTTGCTGCATATGGATTTGCACTTTCCCTAGTACCATTTGTTGAAAAGGCTATTTTTCCTCCAATATGTTTTGGGTACCTTTGTCTAGTATGATATGTCTGTATTTATGTGGGTTATTCTCTGTGTTCTCTATTCTACACCATTGGTTTACTTGTCTATTTTGGTGGCAGTACCATACTGTTTTGTTACTATTCCTCTGAAGTATAGTTTAAGGTCTGGTATAGTGATGCCACCTGCCTTCCTCTTCTAAGGATTGCTTTGCCTCTTCTGAGTCTATTTTGTTTTTCCAGGATTAATTTTTATTTATTTTTCTATTACCATGAGGAATGTCTTGGGATTTTGATTGGAATTGCATTATATCTGTACAGTGCTTTTGGTAGCATGGTCATTTTGACAATATTACTTCTACCTATTAAAGAACAAGGTAGAACTTTCTATCTTCTAGGTCTTCTTTAATTCTTTTTCTTTAGCATGTTGTACTTTTCATTGTACAAGGCTTTCACCTCTTTTGTTAAATTAATTTAATCCCTTTCAATTCTCATTACCTTATTTTTTTCCCTTCATTATTTTCCCCCAATATTCTCCTTCATCTATTTTTTTAATCTATTTATTCATTTATGGTTGATGCTTTCTCCATATACAGGAATGTGGAATTCACAGTGGTATGTGTGTATTACATTTGATATTCTCCTTTCCTGTCACTCCCATCCAATCTCCTCATACTCCACTTATCTTTCCTATATATTTATGATATCCAACTCTCCTTTCCCTTTGTTTTGCTGTAGCTTCTGCATGTGAAAACAAACATTTGACCCTTGATCAATCTGATTTATTTCACATAGCATGATGATGTTCATTTCTGTCCATTTAAATTGTGACATTTGTCAATAATATTATTTATAGCTGACTAAAAACTCCATTGTGTGTATGACATTTTATTACTCAATTCATCTATTGGGAACTGCATCCATAATGGGAAGTGCTTCCATAATCTGGCTATGGTGAATTGGAATGCTGGGAAAAATGTGGCTCTATCTAAATAAACTATTAATTAAAATTACAGATAGCCAATATTCATGGATACACGGACACGCTTTTCTGATACAAATATGTCAGGTATAAGAAAACAATCCACTGTTGATCATTATATATAGGCAGCAGCATATTCAAAGAAATGTTTCTCATTATGGAAATGTGTTATTTATTGGGAAAATATCACTTGCATTTTTGTTTGCCTTTTGAAATCTTTTATTATTTTATAATTATTATTTTTGCTATGGTTTTGACATTTTTCTTGTTCCTCTTACAAAAACTTTTTTTTGTATTGCAAAATTTAATTAAAATCTAATTTATAATTTTTAAGGTTACAATCCCATAGCTTATACAGTAGTCACAATGTTGTAAAATGATCACCAGTGTTTAGTTTCTGATATTTTTATACATAAAAAATCAGTTCCTTCTAACACCTATTTACATTCTCCCAAAGAATTATTTTTAATTTTTGCATCCCTTGTCATTTATAAATCTGTTTTCTTACATTTTTAGATTTGTGTAAATTTTAATACTGGCTTGTTCACTATACAACAACCTTTAGAAATATAAAAGGCATAACAATTTGTTCCTTATGGCTTTGACTTTTAAGAATGTACTGATACATGGGCTCATCCAGGGCAGGGCTATCAGTCTAGATTCCCTAATGGGGCAGTTTGTACATTTCAGCTACAGTTCTTGGAACCATGGTGTTTGAACAGAGGAATAATTTTGGACTTTATGAATTCCAAAGTAAAAAAGGCTGGGCACTAAGTAGAAACAAAGTAAAGTAAAAAATGAAAGTTTAAATAAAAATTATGCTTAACGAGGATCATGATTGATTGTTTTAACATAATGACATTAGAAATTAATGGTGATTGGTAAACAATTTTTCAATTAGAAGTTTTCAGACATTGAAGTTTCTACTACATATAGGAGACACAGAAACCCACTAAATTCTGTGGTTTTCCAAGAAAATGACTGAAATATCTGTCAAATGTCACTGTGTTATCATGGCCTTAGTGGAAACTATTGCATTTGTTTTTGTGCTGCTGTAATCAACCCAAGGTCTTGCACAAGCTCTACAAATTCTGCACCACTTAACTACAACCATAATTCCATAAAATATTATTGTGTAAATATTTCTAATTGAAAACCTTACAAGTTATTCTGTATTTATGCATAAATTATATACAATGAGTCATTAATGAATGAATTATAAAAAAGGTTTTTTAAGATATATGCTTAAACTATGTAATTCTGTATTTTATATATCAATAATTATAAATCTAAGTATGTACATATACAGAAGTCTATAGAAAAACAGATAGATACACTAATCTCATCTCCATGGATCTGTATATATTATACTTTCTAATTATATTATTCTTACTATTGCTCCTTATGAGTTTCTAATATCATTATATGTGATAGTGCCATTTTGAAACTCATTGTTTTCTTGCTCAGTGTTTTTTAAAAAATATTATTTAGCTATCAATGGACCTTTATTTGTTATTAGTTTATATGTGGTGCTGAATTTCAAACCCAGTGATATATATATATATATATATATATATATATATATATATATATATATATATATATATATTATGTTTGGCAAATACTTCATCTAGTTTCTTCTCATTCAGTTTATAGCATACTTCAAAATACAGAATAGTTTTCAACAGAATAAAAATTCATTAAGTTTCTCACTTATACATGGTGCTTTGGCTTTGAATGTTCATGTCAAGGACAAAGCCATGTAGAATTTCTGCTATGTTGTCTGACACAAGCTACAAATTTAACATTTTCTTTCAGATGAATGATTCCATTTTTTAAAAGTTGTAAGTTCTGTGTCAAATTCATTTCTTTGCATACAGATGCCAAGTTATTCATAATTAATTAAAAATATTATATCATCTCCAGTGAAGTCCTTCCATTTCTTGTATTTTTTTGAGCTTCTTTCTAGGCTTTGTTCTAGTCCAATAATCTGTTTGTATACTCCTTGCCACATAGCTCACCTTTTGGGTTACTTTAAGTTCATAGTACATCTCAGCATCCTATATTTCAGTCCTGTAAACTTATTCTACAGAATTGTTGACCACTCTATATGCCTTCCTTCTCCATATAGCATTTAGAAGCCAATTTTTCAATATTTATGCTAAAACTTGTTAGGATTTTATCATGGTTGTGTTTAATCATTTATTAGAGTTGTAGATAACTAACACTTAATATTGAATGCTCCTTTCTATGTTTGGTAGTTGTAGGGTCCACCAACTTACAGGATGTTGATCAGAAGTGTAAATGACATTCTGGGACTTATAAGTGACATCAGACTTATAAGTGACTTATAACTGACTGAAGCTATGTGTCAGTTAACTGGTGAGAATTGTGACTCTGGAAGACTAAGCATTTCCTTTCTTTGCCAAAGGTATCTGAGGTGTGTGGACTTTATTTTCTTAGCTGTCCAGAATTACCTCACTCACTGCTTAGGAATGAGCCACAAAAGGCTACAGTATTACAGTGAGGGTGCTCCACAGTTTGGAAAATATATTTATTCTAACATGTCAGGATTTTTATTTTTTGTGTTTTGTGAACAGTGACTCTAATCATCTACTAACCTGATTTGTCTTCTTGTGGTTTTTCTTTCATAAAATCTTGATATTTTACAATTCCAATTTGCTCAGTTATTTAAACATTTTGCTATTGAAGATTTTTAATTAGTTATTTGTGTAGATGGGGTGATTATGCTCTGGTGTCAAGGTAATTGTTCCAATAAAGTAGCTATGTTTAAGTAATTAGGATCCATCCACATGCAGAAAACCCATGTGGACACTCCTGGTGTGTCTTACTGATCTCATCTTCCTTTTGCACACACAGATGTTGACAGTCCTGTGCCTCTTATGACTAATAATTTTATTATGTATTTCTCTAAACCATCGTTTTCCTTGGTTATATTTACTTGGTTGTATGAGTCTTAAGTAACTTATTGTTACTATTATTTTTCCATTACAATTATATCAAAAGGTATTTTTTTCTTTTATTAACCAATTCTTTGCCTCAGTCTTTTGAACACATATGTGCTGTTGTCTGGACCTCTATTGTTCCAATCTTATTCACTCATTGAACTGCTTATAGAACTTGAACTATTTCAAGTTTGTCTTTTCACGAGGTGGAAGTGTCACTTTACATGTCTCCAAACGTTAACATTATATGAATATTTTACACATTGGGAATGTGTCATGGATGATACTTGAAACTAATTGTTTTGGGAGCTCAATCTATCTCATGGATATAAAGCAGAGAGAATAGGAACCAGACTGTTTTCAAAAGCGTTTTTACCACTCTTTTTGTCTCCCTTGGGCACAATCTCCTTGTGAGAATATCTTTGAGGAGTCTGATTTGCATCTGTAATGTCCACCAAATCTCACATTCACTGATAGCAGAAAAGTTAGGAGTTGGGCTTTTATTCATTGCTTGTATTATGGTATATATCCTTCACTTCACTCTGATATGTTATACACACACACACACACACACACACACACACACACACACTGTTTTGGACTTATGTATTTTCCTCTGAATTAGATAATGGAACGATAATAGAAAGTATATTTTTACATAATTAAAGTCACTCTCCTACATGACAGTCAGTTCTACTAACTCTTAATTCAAACTAAAAAGTAAATAATGATTTGGTCCATGTGCTATTGATCTACCAATTTTTATTTCAGGAGCCATTGACATTCAGAGATGTGGCCATTAATTTCTCTGAGGAGGAATGGGAATGCCTGGATCCTGCTCAGCAGAATTTATATAGAGAAGTGATGTTGGAGACCTACAGCAACCTGCTCTTTGTGGGTGAGCATAACTTTCCTTCAAAATTCCTAATTATCATTATTTTCTTCCCTTGAAGTATATATTTTGGGAACTTCTCCACAAGAATGAGTTTCACATTTATGCTATCAATAAAGAAGATGGGGTAGTTCTTGGTGCTGACAAAAAAAATGTTAATGATGTATCTTTTCATCCTTAATGTTTTCCTTTGTTGGCATGATATGTATCCTTCACTTGACATATGGTTTCCTTAGAGGAATGCAGTGATGTCAAATCCTGTGGCCCACATATAGCAGAGGACATAGTTGAGGTAGAGGAGGAAGCCTAAATTCATTAAGGTTGATTGAGAAGTTACCCAACAGAAAAGATTTTTGAGAAGCCTCGATTTCTTTCTCTCCTTATCATAGAAAAACCTCTCCTTTGTTTTGTGCTTTAAAATTACCTAGTCTCCTGCTTTTCCTCCAGTAATGTATCAGAACATTCAAATTAACAACAAAACACTTCCCTTGCCTTGTGAGTGTCAATATTATCTGACAGCACTTCCATAACTTTTAAAAATATTTTTTACTTGCTAATGAATTTCCCATGTATTCATATATGTTGCTGAGGATCAAACCTAGGGCTTCATACATGCTAGAAAAGCACTCTACCACTTGTCTACAACTCCAACCCTTCTTGCATTATTTGCAGGAAAATTTTGCACATTTCTCAAGACCTCTAGGTCAACCCATTGTAATACATTACTATCATAAGTCATTTTTTCTAATCTTATTTGTACATTTTTTTCACTAAAATTTCCTTATCAGAGTTCTTTCTGAATACGTGTAATGGATTTTCTGTGAAATTTTCTGCCATGGAATGAATGTCAAGTTGGACAAAGACTGCTCTTTTGAGAGATGGTGTAAGTTGTAGTTGAATAAGAGGAAGTGTAAAATAATAAATCTGTGGATATTTACAATTTGGTTCGTTAATTTTTTCTTTATTTTTTTCATTGTATATAGTAGGTTCCATGCTATAGACTGGGTTTCCTCATATCAGTTAATTGCTTCACAAATTAAGATATGCATGACTTTTGTTTATATTGCCAATAATGTTATATGTGCTTTTGCTTGTATAAATATTAAGTCTCTTTTGTCTATGACTTTTGTATTTTATCTTGATTGGCTTTGCATTCTGCCCATGTATGTAGAAATTGAAATTTCCTATATGTAAATGTAATGGGGATTGATGGCTGAGATACTCTAATGCTGAACTACTCCCCAAGCTCCTTTTCACTCATAGTTGGAGCGAGATTCTCATTAAGTTATTGAGGATATTTTGAAATTGCAATTCTCCTTCCTCAGACTTCCTAGTAGCTGAGATTTCAGGCATGCCCATCATTTGTATATTGATGAGTCTGTTCTTATTTATAGGATGAAGACCACATTATTTTAAATGTAGCTTGAGAAATGTTGCAAATCTCTTTATCTTTTAATATTCATTGTAATCAAAACCACAAAATAAAACTTATGTCTCCAAAATTTTAAATATTTAGTAACATTGATTCAAATTGTTATGCAATATATCTCTAAAAAGGTTACATCTCAAAAAAAAAAAAAAAAAAAACAATGCCTAGGAAGCAAAGGCTCATTTCTTTCTCCCCATCACAAAACCATTCTCTTTTGTTCAGAAAGGTGTTTTTTAGTTTAGAGATGTCATGTTCTAGAATTCTGCAATATTCTTTCTGTGACATATTTCAGTAAACCTAGTGTACATATATTTTGTCAAATACATAATTTGAATAAATTACTTGACTTCATAGTTCTATAGTTTCTATATTCCAAATTGGCTCATCTGTTGTTTTCAAGGGATGTTTGATTTGCATCCCCCATGATGGCTCTGTTGAATAACAAGTTAGAACACTGTGTGAAATGTTTTTAATTTGCTATTGATGTTAGGGCTTATTACCACACTCACTCAGAAATCCATCTACCTAATTCCATGTCTGCATTTACAATTGAATGCTGTAACTTATAGTATACTTTTTAGCAGGGTAAATATTGTAATGTAATTTCTAGTTTGTGGGATATTCATACAATTTAAAGGATGGATTTCTCTCAAAAAAAATTAACAATGGGAGTTTGATGATTATTACCTGGAGCCTATAGTTAAATTTAAGTAACATAAACAACTTTTCTTTTAATTCTATCTCTCAATTCTTGAACAACAGCATGCTCAAGAGTGTTCAATCTTTGAGCACTTTTTGAACATCCCTATCACTTTTGACTTCAAATTTTTATTCCATGTTTGTTACAAAATAACTATCACTTAAATAATTATTAAGCTTTGTTTAATATATAAAATTTGTCTATCCAATATAATATACCACTTGCTATTAAGAACAGAGATTCTATATGACTACAATGGTTTCAAAATATTTTCAAAATCTTATGCTTTGCAATTACCATTTTGCTTCACTGTATTTCCCTTTTCTGTAAATGGGGATTGATGTCTCCTAGTATGACAGTGATTCTTTGTTTTCATTCAACTTTCTAAATGTTTTCTTTGTGTGTTTGGGAAGTAGGATGTACGTTGCAAATGTATGTACTCTTAATTCAGAACTTAGGGAAAGGTTCTTTTTCTCTATTTTGCTTCTTTTCAAAGGTGTTTTTTTTTTAATTTAAAACATCTTCTATGTCCATTAACTGTCTTAAACTATGTTTGGTGTACTATAATTTAGACAGCCCAGGTTTTGTTCAGTCACTTTTTTTTAATTGGTTGTTCACAACATTACATATCTCTTGACATATCATATTTCATACATTTGATTCAAGTGGGTTATGAACTCCCATTTTTACCCCGTATACAGATTGCAGAATCACATCTGTTACACACCCACGTTTTTACATATTGTCATACTAGTGACTGTTGTATTCTGCTATCTTTCCTATCCTCTACTATCCCCCCTCCCCTCCCCTCCAATCTTCTCTCTCTATCCCATCTACTGTAATTCATTTCTCTCCCTTGATTTTTTTCCCTTTCCCCTCACATCCTTTTATATGTAATTTTGTATAACAATGAGGGTCTCCTTCCATTTCTATGCAATTTCCCTTCTCTCTCCCTTTTCCTCCTACCTCTCATCCCTGTTTAATGTTAATCTTTTTCTCATGCTCTTCCTCCCTGCTCTGTTTTTAGTTGCTCTCCTTTGGCATTTGTTTTTTAGGGATTGGCTAGCTTCACTTAGCATAATTTGCTCTAATGCCATCCATTTCCCTGCAAATTCCATGTTTTTGTCATTTTATAGTGCTGAGTACTACTCCATTGTGTATAAATGCCACATTTTTTTAATCCATTCATATATTGAAAGGCATCTAAGTTGGTTCCACAGTCTAGCTATTGGGAATTGTGCTGCTATGAACATCAATGTAGCAGTATCCCTATAGTACGCTCTTTTAAGGTATTCAGGGAATAGTCTGAGAAGAGCAATAGCTGGATCAAATGGTGGCACCATTCCCAGATTTCCCAGGAATCTCCATACTGCTTTCCAAATTGGCCGCTCCAATTTGCAGTCCCACCAGCAATTTACAATTGTACCCTTTTCCCCACATCCTCGCCAGTTGTTGTTTGTCTTCATAATGGCTGCCAATCTTACTGGAGTGAGATGGTATCTTAGGGTGGTTTTGATTTGCATTTCTCTGACTGCTAGAGATGGTGAGCATTTTTTCATGTACTTGTTGATTGATTGTATATTTCATGTACTTGTTGATTGATTGTCTGTTCAGGTCCTTGTTGATTGGGTTATTTGTTTTCTTATTGCTTAATTTTGTGAGTTCTTTGTATACTCTGGATATTAGGGCTCTAACTGAAGTACGAGAAGTAAAAATTTGTTCCCAGGATGTAGGCTCCCTATTTACCTCTCTTGTTGTTTCTCTTGTTGAGAAAAAACTTTTTAATTTGAGTAAGTCCCATTTGTTGATTCTTGTTTTTAACTCTTGTGCTTTGGGTGTCCTATTAAGGAATTGGGAGCCCAATCCCACAATATATAGATAGAAGAAAAAGTTGGCTCCTATCAGACACAGAGTCTCTGATTTGATATCAAGCTCCTTGATCCATTTTGAGTTACCTTTTGTGCATGGTGAGAGAAAGGGATTCAGTTTGTTTGTTGCATATGCATTTCCAGTTTTCCCAGCACCATTTGTTGAAGATGCTATCCTTCCTCTATTGCATGCTTTTAGCCCCTTTATCGAATATAAGATAGTTGTAATTTTGTGGATTGGTTTCTGTGTCCTCTATTCTGTACCATTGGTCCACCCGCCTGTTTTGGTATCAGTACCATGCTGTTTTTGTTACTATTACTCTGTAGTACAGTTTGAAATCTGGTCTGTAGTTTTCTTTCTTTGAGGTGTCTTTATCTGGTTTGGGAATCAGGGTGATATTGGCCTCATAGAATGAATTTGGAAGTTCTCCCTCTTTTTCTATCTCCTGAAATAGATTGTAGAGTATTGGTATTAGTTCTTCTTTAAAGTTCTTGTAAATCTCTGCTGGGATTCTCTTGGTTGGTAATCTTTTGATGGCTTCTTCTATTTCCTCACTTGATATTGGTCTGTTTATGTTGTTTATATCATCCTGACTCAATCTGGGTAGTTCCTATGTCTTAAGGAATTTATTGATGCCTTCACTATCTTCTATTTTATTAGAGTATAGTGTTTCAAAATAATTTCTAATTATCTTTTGTATTTCTGAATTGTCTGTTGTGATGTTGCCTTTTTCATCACGTAAGCTAGTAATTTAGGTTCTCTCTCTTCTTCTCTTTGTTAGCATGGCTAGTGGTCTATCAATTTTATTTATTTTTTCAAAGAACCAACTTTTAGTTTTGTCAATTTTTTGATTGCTTCTTTTGTTTTGATTTCATTGATTTCAGCTCTAATTTTAATTATTTCTTGCCTTCTACTGTATTTGCTGCTGATTTGTTCTTCTTTTTCTAAGGCTCTGAGGTGTAGTGTGAGGTCATTTATTTGTTGGCTTTTCCTTCTTTTAAAGAATGAACTCCATGAAATGAATTTTCCTCTTAGCACTGCTTTCATAGTGTCCCAGAGATTTCAATATGTTGTGTCTGAGTTTTCATTTACCTCTAATAATTTTTTAAATTTCCTCTTTGATGTCTTCTGTAACCCTTTGTTCATTCAGTAGCATATTGTTTAATCTCCATGTGATGTAGGATTTTTCCTTTCTCATTTTATTGTTGATTTCCAATTTCATTCCATTATGATCAGATAAAATGCATGGTAGTATCTCTACTCCTTTGTTATTGCTAAGATTTGCCCTGTGACATAATATATAGTCTATTTTTGAGAAGGATCCATGTGCTGCTGAGAAGAAAGTGTATCCACTTGATGTTGGGTGGTATATTCTATATATCAATTAAGTCTAAATTATTAATTGTATTATTGAGCTCTATGGTTTTTTTATTCAACTTTTGCTTGGAAGATATGTCTAGTGGTGAGAGAGGTGTGTTAAAATCTCTCATGATTATTGTGTTGTGGTCTATTTGACTCTTGAACTTGAGAAGAGTTTGTTTGATGAACATAGCTGCACCATTGTTTGGGGCATATATATTAATGATCGCCAAGTCTTGTTGGTGTATGGTTCCCTTGAGCAGTATGTAGTGTCCTTGTTTATCCCTTTTGATTAACTTTGGCTTGAAGTCTATTTTATTTGATACAAGTATGGACACCCCTGCTTGCTTCCTGGGTCCGTATTAGTGATATGATTTTTCCCAACCTTTCACCTTCAGTCTGTGTATGTCTTTTCCTATCAGATGAGTCTCCTGTAGGCAGCATATTGTTGGATCTTTTTTTAATCCATTCTATGTCTTTTGATTGAAGAATTTAAGCCATTAACACTTAGGTTTATTATTGAGATATGGTTTGTATTTCCAGCCATATTTGATTATGTATGTTACTTAACTTGATTGGTTTTTCCTCTATGATTAGTTTTTCCTTTACTATACTACCTCCTGCTGTTGGTTTTCATTGTTATTTTTCATTTCCTCTTCCTGTAATGTTTTGCCAAGAATGTTTTGAAGAGCTGATTTTCTAGCTGCAAATTCTTTTAACTTTTGTTTATCATGGAAGATTTTTATTTCATCTTCAATCCTGAAGCTTAATTTCGCTGGATACATGATTCTTGGTTGGAACACTTTTTCTTTCAGTGTTTGAAATATGTTGTTCCAGGATTTTCTAGCTTTCAGAGTCTGTGTTGAAAGATCAGCAGTTATCCTGATTGGTTTATCCCTAAATGTAATCTGCTTCCTCTCTCTTGTGGCTTTTAAGATTCTCTCCTTATTCTGTATGTTGGGCATCTTCATTATTATGTGTTTTGGTGTGGATCTCTTATGATTTTGTACATTCGGTGTCCTGTAGGCTTCTAGTATTTGGATTTCTTTTTCATTCTTTAAGTCTGGGAAGTTTTCTAGTATTATTTCATTAAATAGATTGCTCATTCCCTTGGTTTGGACTTCTATACCCTCTTGTATCCCAATAACTCTTACGTTTGGTTTCTTGATGTTATCCCATAATTCTTGGATGTTCTGCTCATGAATTCTTAACATTCTTGCTGAACTTTCTATGTTCTTTTCAGGTTGCAAAACTTTGTCTTTGTTGTCTGAAGTTCTATCTTCTAAGTGTTCTACTCTGCTGGTATTACTCTCATTTGAGTTTTTAATTTGGTTTATTGTTTCCTGCATTTCCAGGATTTCTGTTTGTTTGTTTTTTATATCCTCTATCTCCCTATAGAGTTGATCTTTTGCTTCTTGGATTTGTTTATGTAATTCATTGTCAAAGTGATCCTTCATTGTCTGAATTTGCTGTATAATGTCTTCCTTGAGACTCCAGATCAGCTGAAGCATGTATATCCTGAACTCTTTGTCTGACATTCCATCAGCTGGAGATATTACCTCATCTAATGTTGAATTGACCTGTATTGTTTGTGGTCCTTTCTTTCCTTGTCTTTTCATACTGCTCATGATTCTTTCTGGCTTTGTGAAACTGTTGTGTTAATGTTTTCCCCTTATATATTTGTATTGTTCTTGTATAGCTCCCAAATCCCTCTTTTGTAGAGAAAGACAATGTTAACAGTTCCCAATATCAACAGTACATTATCTAAGTACAAGTTTTCATTATTAATACATTTGTAGTTAGATTCTAAGTCTATAAATATTGGTTTTAATTATTACTTAAGAATATATTCATTAGTTTCATAAAAGGCATACCATATCTGGTGGCATATAGAAAACTTAATTTCAGACGAAGGATGTTATACTTAGAGGGAAAGGAGTGAGGGTATGAGGTTAAACTAACTTAGCACCTTTGGAGAACTCTTACCAACAGACTGGTAATTTATGGAAGAATGTATAGACTCAACCTCCTATCTGTATTTAGATAGTTAACCTATGTATAGATAGCAAAAGTTAGGGGATTGAAAGTGTGATAGAGAGAATATGAATAAAAAAAAAGAAAAAATAACAAGGGAAAAAAGAGAAATAAGAGAAGGAAAAGGAAAGTAAGATAGAAATAAAGAAAAAATGGGGGAAGGTGGGGGTATATGCAATTCCTCTCTCTTATATTACTTTGGTATTTTGGTTGTTCATGCACAGTTCTTGGTTTCACATATGTTGAAGTTGTGGAAGAGAGAGAAGAAAAGAGAGAAAGAAAGAGGAAAATAAAAGTCTCTCAGAACACTGTTTTCCTTGCTTCCAGTAGGTGGCATTGTCTATTCTTAGCTTGAGCCTCTGTATTCAGAATGATGGGTATAGCCAGTGTGAAAGGAAATGACCTTCCACCTGTATCTTCCCTATTCTAGTCTCTGAGGTAGAAACCAGGTGCCTGTACAGTTGTTGTTTTGTGTTGATAGCTATAACCCCCAAAAGCTTGTGAGAAATATTTTGAGTTATCGCAGCTAAGGGTGGGAGAGTTGGAAACCCGGTACCTGGATCAGCCGCAGAACCATGCTGGTAGCCTCACCCCCTTTGATGGGTTTTAAGGGTTGATGGGCTTCCTCCAGACTAGCACATGGGGCAGGGCCTGGCTTCCTCCTCTGGTCTGGCTTGGCCCTGGTAGGCTTCCTCCTATGGTCTGGCTTGGCACCAGGCAGCTTCCTCCTCCGGTCTGGCTTGGCACGCGCTGGGTGGCTTTCTCCTCTGGTCACATTCAGCCACTTTTGAATGTGTCACTTTTTTATCACTTTGCTTTCAGTATGTGTGTGTCCTTAGATTTAGAGTATCTTGTGGACCACCTATAGTTGTAATATTTAGAGTTAATTCATATAGCCAAGGTTTGTTCTGATCAGACATTTGTAATGTTGCATTTGGCGACAAAAATATCTAACAATGAAGACTCTCCTACTCATACATTGTATGAGTATCAACTTGACTTCACTTTATTAAAAAATTGAATCATATTTATGTGTCCTTTCAAAATTATATTATTGTTATAGGTATATATACCTACTAACCATTTTGTTTTTATGCTTCTCTCTTTCAAATTCTATTGCAAAATTACATGCTTTGAGACCCATAATTACAATAAATTAGAATTGCTTGTGCCAAGAAATGTTTAAAATTTTGTATGACTTGTGTTGATTTGCACACTTACATTTTAGTATGAAGGATTTCCTTTAGTACTTTTGGGAGAACAGATCTAGTGTTGATGAATAGTGTGTGCATTTTATCTCTAAGTCTTAATTTTCATTCTCTTTTGAAAGATAGTAGCTGTGAATATAATGTCTTGGTTGACACTTTTATTCTTTCATCCCAGAAAATAGTCCCAAATCCCTTTCTGTGTTGTGAAGTTTTGACTAAGGATTTCACAATTATATAGTTACACATTTCTAGGTGACCCATCTTTTTATTTGGATGCTCTGAATATTCTCTGTAAGTTTTAAAACTTGGATTAAAACCTGCTTTGAGTCTTTACAACTTGGAGATAATTGGGCTACTTGGATCTTTTATTTTTCTTATTTTCTGAGATGCATTTATTAGTACTGGAAACAGAACTACTAGTTTGCATTTTTTAAATTTTGGCTGGCCTTGAAAATTTGATCCTTCAGGCTCAACCTCCTATATTGCTATTTACAACCACTCCTGACTCTTTCAGACATTTTCTAAAGAAAGTCTTTAAACACACATTTTCTGCTTATTAATATTAACAATTCTTGACTATATTTTATTCCATTTTTTGTGTGTGGGTTAAGTTCAGTAAACTTCTTGTAAATGATAATTTACTATTCCCTTTGAGAAATTCATAACTTACTTTTCTTACATTAGATTTAGCCATGTTTTTTTTCCTGTTGGTAACCAGGAATCCCTTTTTGAAAAGTCCACAAATATTCACATGATTCACATTTCTTTTAATGAAACAGAAGAAAGTTGGTAGATTTTAAAAATATATTGTGAAGGAGGAAAGGCTTTGTGTATCACAATGTATTTTCCTATACTATATTACTCTCCATAGAAATGTACTCATCTTGGATACTGTGAACACTAAGATGATTTGGAAATTTCTTGATGTAATTTTCTGTATACAGTTTTATTTGATTTATATATTTATGCAGTAAAAATGGGCTTAGACTTAATAATCTACTCCCCTGCTTATGTTCCTTTATTGATGTAATTTCCCATGTTTTTCAAAATATATTCAGCCAGTACAGTAAGTAAACATGATTGTTATTTTTATTTCAGCCATAAATTCTCATCATCCTCGAGAAATTTTACCAGAGCAGGGAATGAGAGAGAAAGAGGGAAGATATGGAAAGTGTGACCCTGAGTATTTACAACTAAGAAAACAATGGGAAAATATAGGTGAGAGTAAAGTTCAAAAATCGTATTACAGTGGTCAAAACAAATTTGTAGTCCCTATTTATGAAAAAAATTTATGGTCAAAAGACTGTAGGGAAAATTAATATCTGAAAAATATTCATTTTATTCAACTTACTTTTGAGGAGCTGTATATGTCTTTGAAAATATATCCACAGCCATTTTTGAAGTGAAAGGAAATGTGGAAAATCTGGTCTATGCATCAGTTTTTAACTTGGCCAAGTATAAATGTAGCACTGAGTTAAACTTCCAGTCAAACATTTGCACAGAGAAGATATTTCTAAAAGTGATACTTAGGAGAGTTTCTTTACATAATGTCCATTTTCTGCAACAAAACAGTAATTTCTTTTTGTGCCCAAATAGATGATATTAAGAAGTGTAGAAAGTTTTCTACTTCCCCAGTATTGCTCAATGACAATTCTGATACAGATTTATGGAAAGTGCACTATATACATAATGCTATAAGTAACACCATTATCCATGTCTCTACTCTGAGTAATTACCAGTATATTTATATTGATGATAAAAATTATGAATATATAGAGAAACTCCTAGTTATTTTCTAAAGGAAATTAGCAAGATGAAAAATGTGGAAAAGTCTTGCTTCAGTGCTCAAAAACTATTACTCATCCAAATATTCACAGTCAAGGCAAAACTTCCAAGTGTAAGGTATTTGAAAGGGTTTTAATCACAGTGCAGAGCTTCCTCAATACAAGAGAATTTATAGAGAAAGAGCCCTATAAGTTTAAAGAATATATCAAAACATCAGCTTGCTCAACATCTTTTAAATACAGTAGATACTATGACAGTGATAAATCCTACAAACTTAAAGAATGCAGAAAAACTTGTAGTGAAAGATTACAACTTGTGAAACATCAGAGTATTTATACTGAAGACAAGACCTGTAAATGTAAAAGTTGTGGCAAAGCCTTAAAAATGTTTTCAACACTTACTCAACACACACAAAAAAATTATTCTGAAGATAAGACGTACCAATGTGAAGAATGCAAGACACTCAAGGACTTTACTCAACATCACAGTGTTCATACAGGAGATATGCCATGCAAATGCAAAGAATGTGACAAAACTTCTAATAAAAGCTCCAATCTTATCTGTCACCAGTGGACACAACCTGGACAGATGCCCCACATATGTAAACCATTTTGTGAAGCTTTTAGTAAAAAACCAAGCCTTAAAAATCACCAGAGAATTCATATTGGAGAGAAGCCCTACAAATGTAAAGTGTGTGGAAAAATTTTTAATAGAAACTCATATCTTGAACGCCACAACAGGATTCATACTGGAGAGAAGCCCTACAAATGTAAAGTGTGTGGCAAAAGTTTTAATAGAAACTCAATTCTTTATTGCCACAGCAGGCTTCATACTGGAGAAAAGCTTTTCAAATGTAAAGTGTGTGGCAATAGTTTTAATACAAACTCAAATCTTAAGCGCCACAACAGGATTCATACTGGAGAAAAGCCCTACAAATGTAATGTGTGTGGCAAAAGTTTTACTACAAACACACAGCTTAATCGCCACAACAGGATTCATACTGGAGAGAAGCCCTACAAATGTAAAGTGTGTGGCAATAGTTTTCATACAAACTCAAATCTTGATTGTCACAACAGGATTCATACTGGAGAGAAGCCCTACAAATGTAAAGTGTGTGACAAGAGTTTTAGTCAAAAATCATCACTTACTGAGGACCAGCAAATCCACACTGGAGAGAAGCGGTACAAATGTATAGATTGTGAAAAGCATTTAATAGAATCTCACAGCTTAATTGTCACAAAAGGATTCATTCTGGAGAGAAGCCCTACAAATATAAAGATTGTGGCAAAGCTTTTAATACAAAATCATCACTTACTCGACACCAGACAACCCATACTAGAGAGAAATCCTATAAATGTGAAGAATGGCAAACCTTTTAAAATTGAAGATCACATCTTACTAAACAGTACAGATTTTATACTGGAGAGAAGGTTTACAAGTTAAAACATTGCATCACTGTCTTTAAGGATGAATCAACCCTTATTTCACAGTAGTTCAACACTATTTCACACCAGAGATATGATAACACAGAAATTATACAAGTGTAAAATAGGGGTCAGAGTCTCCAACAGTTCTTCACACCCTACTCAGCACCTCAGAATTCATACGAGTGAGAGGACATGTAGAAAAATTTTTGCAAAGTTTTGGCCAATAATCGAACATTTTTGAAACACTGGAGGATTCATAGCATATAGAAACCCGAAGAATGTGTCCAAGACTGTATTCAAATTTCAGACATTTTTAAATTACTTACCTCATACCTGTACCAAGGGTGGAGCAGCATTTGTCCAAAGTATGTACCTTGGATAATAGCAAGGTATTTACAATAAAAAAATCACCTTGAAAAATATAAAAATTGTAGTATTTTTTTTATCTATAGCCCATCCCTTGAAGCATTTGGGACCTAGGAGGGAAAAAATCATTTAGATGTAGAAAAAGGATAATTTCTTTTCACATTTGCTGAAAATTTTTGTAACAACTTCATCTGATAATGTAGAAATAAGGGTATACCAATATATAATAGTGCATCCCTAAAAGGATATAATTTTACTATAAATCAACAATTGCTAAATATTCTCATTTTTCACAACTGGAGACAATATAATTCTCATAGTTGGTTATTACAGAAGTCTCTTAAGACTTATATTAAATTTTAAATTTTTAGTTTTTATTCTTTTACATAACTAAGGGAACTTAATCAGTAAACTGCATCCTCAGAATTTTTTTTTAATTTTTATTTAGAGATAGGGTTTGCTAAGTTGTATAGGGCCTCACTAAGTTATGAAGCCTGGCTTTTACCTTGCAAAGCTTCTCTCATCCCTAGGTTCACAGGCATGGACCACCATGCCCATTTTACAGAGCATTTTTACTTATATTTCATTATGGATGCAATTTGTTTCTAAATAAAGTGTGAAATTCTTAATGTTAACCTTGTCATGCATTTAATGATGTTATTAGGTCACACATCTCCCACTATTCACATTGTTAATGGATTGATGCAATAGTAAAACATTCTATTGGGTAAATAATTCTATATCATCTCCATTAATTATTTCATATGTTTAATTAAGTTTCATTTGGAGAATATTATTTATGTAAGTTATATACTCTTTTGTTTGTAATTATGGAAAAATTAAGTTATAGGAAGGACCCAGAAATACTAAAATAATGCCCATATATCCCTAGTTTGAATTATGACTTTAAAATTTCACCTTATAATGTTGCAGTACTCCCTAAGGGATGTACAACTCTGGAGAGTTATACAAGCTCCCAATCAAGGAGATGACAAAGACACAATAGACTAGGTGCCAACGTGCATATTCAGGTAAAAGAGGAGGGTTGCTGAAGGGGGAATTAGTCTCAATGTTTCCTGGTGAATCCTCATTATCCACAGGCCCATCCTGACTCTTGGACTGAAGAAATCATGCAGTTCCTCATGAATTCCATGACTTTCATCACTGAGGAGACTAGATTCACCTTAAGTGTAGGAAAAACATCCCAATTTGGGACCACCTCTTTAGTCTTGGATACCCAGTAGAAAAGTGTAACCAGAAACATGTAAAATGATGACTGTAAAAAAGAAAAGACATACTATAGGAGCATTTATGCCCCCACAGTTTTTTATTTCATTATATATTGTGATTTTGTAGACCTTTTTTGTTCTAGTTAATAACTTACAATACAATGTTTGTTATAAAATTATGGATTATACTTTAGATAGCATGTGTCATGGTTTCACACACCCGTCTGCATCCAGTAATTATAAGATACAATCAACCATCCCTGTCCCTCTTCAGATCTTAAAGCTCTAAGAGCCCATGACATAACAGAGAGAGAAACACAATTTTGATTGAAATAAACCTCTAGACTCTCATCTACAAGTCCTGTTCAAAAAAGTAAAAACACAATATTCTCTTTATATGTGAGCTTTTGGGGTCAACAAAACACCACCCACAAACATTGCATTTAACTTTATTTGGGAAAATAAATATTGAAATATAATGATAAGTTCTAAGAGAATAATATTCATAGTGTTTTTTATTCCCAAGGGTAAATCTCTAGGTTTCATGTTTATGTCCACATTATTTTATGCAGAAAACTGGCTTCATTTTACATATGAGAGTTTTAACTATTTATAAGTCCCAGAGGAAAGAATCAGTACTAGAGGTCTAAGGAAAATACTAAAGATCTTCCCTTTTTTTGTGACTGCATGATGTCTGCATATCCTTGATGAAACAGCTAAAGAATGCCAATTTCTCAATGCATCTGGCTCGGTTGCTCACTCATTGGAACCGCAATTTATTGAGTCATCTCAAGGCTATCATTCCCTCCTCTAGGATCTGACCTGTTCTTGGGAGGATCTAGTGTTCTTCATGGGAACACTACGTCATCCAATATGTTAGAATGAAGTTTTCTTTGTTCTAACTTGTATTTATTCGGCCTCACTTTCAATACAATTTAGAACAAGACTTCAGATTCTCACCTGTAGAGAGGATGCTTTGCCCCAAGACTTTCCAGTCAGGACACTGAAAAGCTGTTTGGGACTCCGTAGTACATAGGTTCAGTGTTGGGGTTTTCCTAGTCTGGCAAACTATTGGACCTGACCTGCCAAGTTGAGCAGCTGCCCACATGCTTAATGTCACAAACACATGTATGTGTTATCTAATCAGTAACTAGTGTATCTTTCAACTGCATGATTTTTTATTGCATGGGGAAGAAAATTGAGAATGCTTTCTTTGAGTGCACACAGCACTATTAATAGTATTCATAGCTCTCCTATGCAATGTTTCCTCTCTGCTCAACTTGTAAGTATTTCTCTTGTGCTGCCTTGGAAAACAAATAGAAAAGAGTTGTAAATCAAAATTTTGTGATAATTGATAGTTGCACAGACTGACTTGGGCAACTCTATTTGTCATTGTTTATTATTTTGTATGGGCTCAAGGTAGTCTTTTATAATTTTATTTAACCGTAATGACATTAGCATTAATTGAAGAGTTTTTCACTCACACACCTTCTCTGTATACAAATTTTCCTTTATTATTTTTAATATTTCTTACTTTTTTACGTATATGACAGTAGAGCAAATTTTGACATATTATACATGGAGTAAAACTCATTTTAGTTAGCATTCCATTCTTGAGGTGTACATGGTGTGAACCTTCACTTGTGTTCTATTTATATATGAACACTGAAATGCTGTGTCTGATTCATTCTACTGTCATTTCTATTCCTATATCCCTTTTCTTCCCTGCATTCCAGCTTTGTCTAATCCACTGAATTTCTATTCTCTCCCCCTCCCTTGTTGAGAGGTTTAGCATCCATATATATTATATATTATATGAAATGTCTGTTTCACTCTACTATCATTCC
Organism: Urocitellus parryii; assembly: GCF_045843805.1. NCBI lineage: Eukaryota > Metazoa > Chordata > Mammalia > Rodentia > Sciuridae > Urocitellus > Urocitellus parryii. The sequence goes on along the minus strand of NW_027551780.1, from coordinate 363,241 downwards.
TATCTACATATCCCCTTCCCTCCTTGTACTCCGCTCGAGTTAATCTAAAGTAACTATTCTTTCCCACCCCTCATTGTGAATTAGCATCCACTTGTCAGAGAGAACATTTGGCCTTCATGTTTGTGTATGTGTGTGTGTGTGTGTGTGTGTGTATTGGCTTATTTCACTTAGCATGATATTCTCCAACTCCATCCATTTACCACCAAATGCCATAGTTCCATTCATCTTTAAAGATGAAATTGGTGGGGGGATATATTTAATCACATTTTATTTATTCATTCATCTGTTGAAGGACACCTAGGTTGGTTTTATGGTTTAGCTGTTAATTGTGGTGCTGTAAACATTGGTGTGGCTGTGTCCCTGTACTATGCTCTTTTTAAGTCCTTTGGGTATAGTCCGAGGAGAGGCATAGCTGGGTCAAATGGTGGTTCCATTCTTGTTTTCCAAGGAGTCTCCATACTGCTTTCCATGGTGGTTGCACAAATTTAGAGTCAGTCTCATGAGCAATATGTGAATGTTCCTTTTCCCCACATCCTCACCAATATTTATTCTTGCCTGTATTATTAATCATTGCCATTCTGACTGAAGTGAGATAAAAATTAAAGTAATTTTGATTTAAGTCTTCCTAATTGCTAGATGTGTTGAACGTTTTTTGACATGTATTTGGTAATGGATTATATTTCTTCTGTGAAATGTCTGTTCAGTTACTCAGCCCATTTGTTAATTGGGTTTTTTGTTAAGTTTTGAATTCTTTGTATACCCTAGAGATTAGTGCTTGATCTGAGGTATGTGTGGTAAAGACTTTATACAAATCTGTAGGTTCTCTCTTCACATTATTGTTTCTTTTGCTGAGAAGTAGCTTTCTAGGTTGAATCTATACCGTTTATCGATTCTTGATTTTTAATTCTTATGCTGTAGGGATCTTGTTATGGAAGTCAGATTCTGGACCAACATTCACCTCGGATTTTTAAATGACATCCAAAATTCATGAATGTTTCACTTTTATTGTTTCTTTTTTTATCTTGCCTTGTAGATCTACATGTTCTAACGAGTCATTAAATGATCTAGCTTCACATGCATGATTTTCTGATGACTGTTATTTTTCAATATGTAGCTGCAGATTATTTAAAATATATTTCTACTATTTCAGACACTTGAATTAAAGTACATACATGCCTTGTGTCGGAAATATTACATAAGTAGATCAACATCAAATCTATAATATATATAAAAGTCTGGATTGAAATGCATGCACATGCACTCCAGAGCTTGGCACATAACACTTACTCTATACTAATTCTACATTTTAAAACCTCCATGAAAGAATGACCCAGGTATGCTTTTTTTGGTTGGGGGATGATGAAGATTAAACTCGGGGACACTCAATCACTGAGCCACATCCCTAGCCCTATTTTATGTAGAGACAGGACCTCACTGAGCTGCCTAGTAAATCTTTCACTGAGGCTGGCTCTGAGTGCTCTACTGCTGAGCTACAGCCCCAGCCCCAGAGATTTTAATCTGTTGTTGTTATTATTGTTGTTGAGAGTATGCTATGGACTTTGAAATATATTCTTCACATTATATATGCTTTTTTTTAGAAAATAAAAGTAAGTATTAATGTGCTGACACGGTTCTGTATGGAATCATCATGTTCCAGATATCAAACTATTCTACTTTATTAAATATTCTTAGTAACAAGTAGTAAAAACACACTATTGGGTAAATAGTGGCATAACATCTCTATTAATTATTAATTATTCAATTTACTTGGAGAATATTACTCCTATGAGTCATATCTTTGTTCATTTTTTTTCCTTGTAATCATTAGAGAAATAAAGGCATGTGTAGATAAGGTATGGTGATATGAAAGTAAGCCCCAGATTTATGTATCTTGAGTAACAAATTTTTAAATTTTTATCATGCAATTCTGAAGAGTCACACAACCTCCTAAACAGGGTAATTAGAAAGACCTCAAAGGCATAGAGCAGCTGGCACATATTCGGGGAAAAGGAGGATCATTGGAGAGAAATACTCCCAATATTTTCAAGAGAAATGTGGTTACATGTTGATCTTTCCTGGCTCTTGACGCTTTATGTGCAGAAACATTCTGAAAAAGTCAGGTAATCCCTAAATGTAACCCCTGAGGATACTTGACTGACTTCAAAGAATGTAGGAAAATATTTTCCCCCAATATTGACTCCCTATTTATTCTTGAAGCTCTGGCATGGAAATATAACCAGGAATGGTTACAATAATGTGGATATAAAAGAGACATACCCATGGAGCACTTAAACCTCCCACACAATTTAATAAGAGTCTCATGCTCTACCAATTGAGCTGGCTGGGCACCTGACAATTTACTTAATTAAATATCTTTGTATTTTTCTACCCCTTTATTGTACTTTATAATATATAATGGTAATTATACACTTGAGATGGCAGGGTAGAGAGTATATAGCATAGACTTCCCAAACTTCTCTATAACAGACTGTTTACAAGATACTATAAACCAAATCTGTCTCTTTTTTCATCTTACAGGGAGAGAAGCACATGTCCTCACCATGAGAAAAACAAAATTCTTATTCAGATAAGCTGCTAACTATGTACAAACCTGTTCAAAAGTTAAAGCACATGATTACCCTATATTCTTTCATGTGTTTGTGCTTTGGCTCAAAAAAAAATTCTACACATGCTGATTTAAGTTGACTGGAATATGTAAATGTTGCAATCTAATGGTCATCTTTAGGGATAAGAAAACCAAGGTAATGGTAATGATGTTTCTGTGATCCTTGAGTTTTGGTTTCAGATATGGACGTATCATGGTCATTCTCTTTTCTTCTAGGGGTCGTGCCTGTACCTTTCCTCTTGTATACTTTCCATGTCATTTCACACAGGAAATGAACACTTAGTTCTGAGGAGTCATTTTATTTTTTTCTACAGAAAGTGTACATTGTAATTTGGGAGTCACTGGGGGAGCTCCTGAATTTTAAAATTTTCAGCCTAACAATAAGATGTGTTGTGGGGAGCCACACTGAATGACCATGCTTTCCAGTCCTGAAGCAGGAGGCTCTGAGCAGTCACTACATTAGTGGTGACTTCTGGGCCATTACCGCCTACCATAGGCCTAATTCTAGGATGAAACAATGTAAATAATGGAATTCTGGTACTGCCAGGAGTGATTGATTGATTCAAATTTTTGAGATAGTCTAAAATTGCTGTGCAATTAGAACATGCCATCCAGCTCTCTACAAGAGACTATCATGTCATTTGAAGGACTTAATCAAAGGTTTACTCCTAGGGAAATTGAGGGAGATTTACAGGAAGAATACTTACCTGTAACCCAATCTCTCCAATAGAGATTAACGAATCCATCCAGCCCAAATTTTTAGAAGAGGCCCTGGTATAAAAAAAAATTAATTGGCTCACAGAAGAGCCAATCTGGGTTTATCGTGGCCCCTTACAGGGGAAAAGTTAAAATAGCCCACATACTAGTTGAGGAACTACTTTAGGCTGGTCATTTAGAGCCCCTGCACTAAGCTCTTGGAACACACCCATCTTTGTAATTAGGAAAAAGTCTGGTAACTGGAGATTATTACAAGACCTAAGATCTATTAATTGTGTTATAGAGCCCATGGGAGCATTACAATCTGGGCTTCCTTCTCCTACAGCTATTCTTTTAGATTATTATTTCATAATACTAGATCTGAAAGATTCCTTCTTCTCTATACCTTTGCACCCAGATGACTATAAAGAAATTGCCTTCAGTGTCCCAGCAATTAATTTTAAAGAACAAGTTAAAAGGTATTGTTAGAAAGTGTTGCCTCAGGGAATGTGTAACAGTCCTACCCTATGTCAAAATGTTGTGACATAGGCTATCACGCCTATGCATATATTATTCATTTTATGAAAGACATACTTTTAGCTCATGATAATCCAGATGTACTTTTCAAACTTTTTGCCCAATAAGGGATGTCACTCACAGCAATGGGTTTGTTCATTGCACCTCCAAAGGTGTTAAAGACATCTCCTTTTCAATATCTAGGTCATGTAATTAGAGGACATATTATCAGTCCTCAAAACTTACAAATGAGAAAGGTCAATCTCTTGTAGAATGAGCTCATTTATCTATTAAGCTACAATTACAAAAGCTAAAAGGGGAGATAGGACTAGGACTCCCCAAAATAACCTCAATCATGCTCTGTTTTTTAAAAATTTTTACGTTGTGACTCAGAAGGACACACTGCAGCTGAGTGACATGTCTTCCATAGCAACAGGCCCTTTAAGCCGAGTTTGATGAAAGGACTTGCAGACTGGCCAATGGAGAGGACCACATCCAAATATCATGTGGGGCAGAGGTCATGCTTGTATCTTCCCAGTAGGTCCTTTTCCTCCTATTTGGGTTCCTGAATGCACCATCAGGCATAAAGGACCTAGAACCAAGATTCAAAAGACTGAAGAGTGACCGAAAGATGCCAGACCTAACGCCCTCCAACAAGAGCAACTCTCAAAATTATAGAGAAGAAAGATGGCCCAGAGAGACCCAATGGTGAAGCCACCCTATTGGAAGGACCTGAAGAATTTGACACTGCAGGCAAACAAATTATTAGACAGCAAGAAAAAGTTAAATCTCCAACTATGATGCTCGCTAATAGCTAGTAATAGCTCTATTGAGCTGTCAGGTAAAGGGGAATCAGGGAGACACTTACTGGACATATTTTCCAGATCCACCTCTAGTACACCCAGTAGTGTGGACTGGAGAATACATCCCAGTGTTTACTAATGACTCATTCATAATGGCAGGATTTACAGACACCCCTATTTCTCCAAACCATGTGACTGGATTTAATTATTCTGGTTATAGTGCCCAACTACCCTTGTGTTCGTCCCACGAAAAATATGCTGGCTGTCCAAAAGTGTCATTTGAGGAAAAGACAGCAGCTGGGGGACCAACTAATCATACTGTTCCTGGAAACTAAAGCCTTAGATCAGATCAGTTATTAAAATGGGACTTTCTCATAACCAGTCATCTCAGCAGAACATCCACGAATACCTCGTTCTCCTAACACTTCTGCAATAGATATAGGCACATTCCCTAAGTGGATGGATTGTATAAATATTTTTCCAGTACAGCATAAGGTGTGTAGGAATGGTGGGTATATTTTGGACTGGTCTGCTAAAATTGACTAAAGGCAGTTATGCAAGGATAATGCTATGAATCCTGGAGGATTTGTTAGTAGCATCCTGACCTTCAGCGAAGATGGAATTCAGAAAGATGTTTGGCACTTAATTGCTACCTCAGAATTCTTACATTTTACTGGCAAACCTTTACCAGACTTTGTAGGCAAAGCTGTAATAGGAAGGTTCTTGCTAGAGCTTATGGGCCTGTGTTCAATCTCCTAATGTTTTAATTACAGGAAACAAAATTAAAAGGGAAGGTGATAGATATCTTGTAACATGTAGTAAATGTAATTTAACTAATTGTGTCACCAGAAATAATAGAGAAAAAGGAACAACGATGCTCCATCAGCCTTCTTTTGTCTTATTACCAGGAAATTCTTCAGAGCCATGGTAGGCTGATACTGGTTTTCAAGTCTTACAACAAATACACGCCCAGATAGTGAGACCTAAATGTGCTATTGGGCTCATAAGAGTGGGAGTTGTTGCCTTGGTTTCTTTTGTTGCTTCCATGGTCTCAGCTTTGGTGGCCATATCTCAAATATTCAATATGCACATTTTTCTTAATGCTTTGACTCAGAATACTTCCAAGGCTCTTCACAATCAAATAAATGTTGATGAAAGGATTGAGGCCAAGCTAAATGCCTTAGAGGCTGCTCTCATGAATATAGATAATGACCTTTCCACTTTCAAATTCAAGGAAAGACTTAAATGTCATGCTAGCTATAAGTATGTGTGTGTTACTCCTGCCAAACACAATGCTTCTTAATGGTATTGGGATAAGGTTCAAAACCATTTGTTGGATATTGGCAGAATAATGATAACAGCTTGGATCTTTTGGAGCTGCATCATTAGATTCAAGGTATACAGAAAAGTAAGATTGAATTTTTGGATCCTACTTCTTTAGCTGATCAAATACTTAAAGAATTAAACAGCTTTAACCCTGGAAACATTCTTAAACACTCTGCATGTTATATCCTTGTGTTGTTCTCATTGCAACTCATTCTCTCTTGTGTTGTAATTGTATAATGTTGTGCCCTCAGAACAGAATTCAGGGACGCAAAATTATGACCTATCACCTGCTTTTCCAAAGAATGAAGGACAGATATGTGGAAGCAACTCTGAATGACCCATGCCTTCCAGTCCTAAAGCAGGAGGCTCTGGTATATTTGTGGTGACTTGGGCATTGTCCAAGCTCAGATAGAGAGGCTGGTCTTCAGTTGTAGGTGTTACCCATGAGGGTTGAGTTACACTCACCTGTCCCTTGTAACCCTGCCTCTTCTGGCCTTTTTTGAATAGAACTTTCTAAGAAAAAGAGTCCCCCGAATAAAAGCTCTCTTCTGAATGTGATCACTCTCTCTTACCAGCCTGTCATGGCTTTCTCTTGCTCCCTCTTTTGGGGAGCCTGAGGCTGAGAGCACAGAAGCCATCTTGAGTTTGTGTAAAGGTAAAGTGTGTATGTGTTTTATTTGGTATCCCTAGAAATTCACATGAGTGACCTTAAGTTCAGCTGACTGTTCAGGTCTGGGATGGCAATTTGTAAATGCATGGGCAGGAATTTGCCTGACCTGGATGGGTAGCAATTTGTAACTGGTGTTCAGATAGATTTTACACACACACACACACACACACACACACACACACACACACACTTGTGGCTTACATATTTCAAGAGGAAAAGCAAAAGGAAAAATGGCCCTAGGATGTATAGATATCCAAAAGAAAAATATATATATATATATATATATATATATATATATATATATATATATATATATATATTTGGATACATACTTCACATCATATACAAAAATAAAAATTTAAAAAAGGATCAAAGGCCTTTGTGTAATATCTAGAAGCATAAAACTCGTAAAAAACAGTTGAGGACATTTTCATTACTTTGGATGTGGTGATGCCTATTTAATATTTGTATTTATTTTAATCACGCCATTCACTTAGAAAAATCCCTGTATAAAAGTGGTATGATTTCATGTCAAAATACATTGTAATGTTATGTGTAGTTGAAATTCACTAATAAAAAATAAAACTTAAAAATGAACAAAGGCACTGGAGATATAGCTCAGGGGTAAACACCCCTGATTTCAATTTTAAGTACCAACAAATAATCATTAAATGAACAAAGACATTTCTGAATGTAATAGGGTTAATCTTGACTTTATTGACACTTCTGTGAGTTCAGTGAAAATGAGAACCATTTTCATGATAATTTATAATTTGTTAAAAAATATGCCAACAAAATTATAACATTTCTCTTTTTTTGTGACTCAACAATATATTCATGACTACATGAAGAAGCCACAAGTATACAGATGTTAGTTTGGAGTCAGAAGGTAATTAGTTAATATTATTTGATTGAAGGCCTTCAGCTAATATGATTCCATACAATGCTATGGATCATTTGGCTCCAGAGGAATAATCTTTACTCTTGAGAAATTTCAATTTTATTTAAATCTATAGATTAAGAAAAATGGATTCCAGGTTAGCTTACACAAGGTAAATGTGGTTGGAGTTTTTCAGATAGAAATTCCCATTGGGGACAATGAAATTTCAAATAGCATACACAGAAGCCTAGATGAAGTCTATAGCTTCAAAAAACAGTGACTAAATTGTGAATATACTTTTCTTTACCCTTCAAAAAATTTATTATGCCACATCATAAACCTCATAACTAAAATCCTATAGATATTTTCCAAATATATGGCATTATAAGAAGTATCTTTTGGCACATGCCTATAATCCCAGCAGTTTGGGAGGCTGAGAGAGTAGGATCACATGTTCAAAGCCAGCCTTAGTAATTGGTCTCTAAATAAAATTTTTAAAATGGCTGGGAATGTTGCTCAGTGGTTAAGCTCCCCTGGGTTCAATCCCTGGTACCAAAAAGAAACAAAGAAAAATTGTCTTTTCTATGAATCTATTGTCCAATGCAGGCTCAAGAGATTTACATGTTTTCTGCTAAGAATCTTGTAGTTCCAATTCTCATATTTAAACCTTACTTCCATTTAAAATTGATTGTGTAGAGTGTGAGATGGTGTTTGAGATTGTGTTCCAAGTGTTCTATGGATAGTTGTTCCAGATGATTTGAAAATATTTTTTTCCTGTAACATCTTGGCATTTTCCTTGAAAAATAATTGAGCATAAATATAAGGATCTATTTCTAAATTCCATTCCATTTACTTATTTCTTTTTGCAGTAATAAGTTTCAATCTAGGAACACTCTACCACTGAGATTTTGAGACAAGATCTTGCTATGTTCCCAAGGATGACCTCAAAGTGTCAATTCTGTCTCAGTCACTTGAGTTGCTGTTACTATAGGCATCCACAACCACACCTGGCAATATTATTCCATTTAATCATTTTGTAAGAGTGACCCAATACTGATTACAGTGCCATTTTAAAAATTGCTTTGATGAAGACGTACTAAATAAAAATTGCTTTGATGAAATGTACATAATAAAAAATCTCTGCATGGTATTTTAACACATACGCCTCATCCACTGATGAAATCCTATTCTTGTTTCCCACCTCCACTCTTTAACCTTTAAAAATCACCAACCTAAATTCAGGTTTAGCTTCCCCCACATGAGGGACAGCATGCAGTGTTTGTAGTTCTGTGTCTGGTTTTATTTCATTTTACCACTCTACCCTCCAATTTCACCCAATTGGTTGCAGGTGGCAGGATTTTTTTTTTATGGATGTATGCATACATATATGCCATATTTTCATTATCCTTCTATCCTAGAATTTCTAGGTGATTCCATATCTTTTCAATTGAGGTGTGCCTCAATATACATGGGCATCCATATCAGATGATTGTTTCATAGTTTTTCATTACATACTTCCAAGTGGGATACCTGAATCACAAGGTAATTCTATTTTAGTATTATTTAGTTAAGATACAGAAGACTTAACCAAAGCCTTCATGTGCTTGGCAAACATTTGACCATTAGACTACATCACAGTGCCTTATTCTTTATTATTATTATTATTATTATTATTATTACTATTACTATTACTATTATTATTTTGAGAGAGCATTACATTAAGTTTCCTATCCACGTAGCAAATTCAGGATCGTCCTACTGTGGTCTCCCAAGTTGCCTACTTTACAGGCATTTATCACCATTCCTGGTCCCCCAGCATATTTCTTTCTTATGGGAGACAGGGTTCTGCATTGTTTAACCTTAAGTTGCACAAGCTGGCCTTAAACTTGTAATCCTCCTCCTTAAGTTTCTTAAATATATGGAATTAGTCATGTGCCATGATCCCAGCTATTGTTAGTTTTTTGAGTAATATGCACAGTTTTTCATATCAGCTACCCAATTGACTTGCACAGACCCATGCATGAGTGTTGATTTTTCTCCACATCCACATCGGTCGTTGTCACTTTTCTAAGTTATCCATTTTGAATGGGGTGTGATGATACCTCATGTATTTTTTTTTTCGTTCTGGTACTGGGGACTGAACCCAGGGACTTGTGCATGCAAGGCAAGTACTCTACCAACTGAGCTATTTCCCCAGCCTTCCTCATTGTGTTTTTTATTTACATTTTCCTGAAGGCTAATTATTTGGAACATTTTTCTATATGTTTACTGGAACTTTTTGTTTTTTCTTTTGAAACTGTCTACCTTGTTTGCCCACTTGACTGGCATTACTTTATTTTTGATTGTTTGGTGGTATGATTTTTTTTTACATATTCTAAATATGAAGCTTATATCAAATGAATACTGGGCACAGATTGTCTCCCATTTTATAGGGATTCCACATTGTTTTTCTTTGCTGTACATCAGGTTTTTAGTTTAATGCCATTTTTTATCTTTTTTGTGTGTGTGTGATTTTGAAATTTTGTCCAAAACATTTGCCTTGTTTATTTTGTAGTTTCACAGTCAGGTCTTTAACCCCTTTTGAATTAATTTTGATCATGGTGAGGAATAGGGATCCAGGTTCTTTGAGTACTAAAATTTTATACTGAGTTTTAAAATTGGAATGTGTGAGTCTTCCAATTTTGTTCTTTATATTTTTCTTGACAAATACCTGTATTATTCTTTTAAACATTTTCTATAGTATTTTCTGCTTACAAGACATATTTGTTTGTAAATTTTTTGCTATGTATTTAATTTTTGATTCTACTATAAATGGAATTTTTAAATAATTTTGCTTTGAATATTTACTGTTCAGCTACAAAAATAGTATTGATATATCAGTGCTATATCCTGAACAAATGCTGAACATTTTTGTTTAAATAGTTCTTTTGTAGAGACCTTAGAATTTAATTCACATAAAACCATCTATCTGTTTTTAGATTTAGATATAGTTTGATAGTTTCACTTCACATTTTAACATGGATTGTTGTTTTTATTGTTTTGGGGGACCAAGGACTGAACTCAGGGACCCTTGATTTCTGAGCCACATTCCCACCCCTATTTTGTATTTCATTTAGAGACAGTGTCTCACTGAGTTGCTCAGTGCCTTGCTTTTGCTGAGGGTGGCTTTGAACTCATGATCCCCCTGCTTCAGCCACCCAAGTCACTGGGATACAGGCATGCGCCAACCATGTTCAGCTCAGATATGGATGTTTTTATTGTATATTTTTTACTGATTTAATAACTTATTAAGTTTTTTTTAGATTTTATATGTCGATGTCAGTTTTCATGGAAGTTTTATAGAAGTTTGTTCGCATTCAGTTGTTGATAGTATGCCCTTAAAATTTTCTATTTTTTTTTGTGGAGTCTATTTTGATGGTCTCAATTTTATTTTTGATATTTACTAACTTGAGTACTCTCTCTCTCTCTCTCTTTTTCTTGGTTAATTGAACAATCAATTTTGTAAATATTTTTGAACAATCAAGATGTTTTCTTAATTCTTTCTTTTGTCTATTTCTTTTATTCTTGCTCTATTCTTTGTTAAAATTTATCCTCTGCTCAATTTGATTACAGCTTGCTTTTCTTTGTCTATTTACTGTATAAATTTAGGACTATGTTTGGGCAGTTTTTCCATTATAATGTAGGCTTTTGTGGTTATAAATTTTCTCCTGAGGGCTACTTTACCTGCACCTCTTAAGTTTAGACATGTTTGCTTTCATTTTTATCCACCTAAACTATTTTCTATGTTTTTCTTCCTAAAGAGTACACTGTCTAGATAGGAATTTTTTTTAATTTTCTGGTTTTTTAACTTAATTTCATAGTAGTTACAAAAGATACTTGTCCTGATTCAAGTGCTTTTAAATTTATTGACATTCTTATGGCTTTAAAATGGCAAGTCCTGCATAATGTTTCCTATATACTCGAGTAAAATGTGTATTCTACCTTTTTGGGAAGAATATTCTTTATAGTCCTCTAGACCTAGTGGAGTTATATTCTTGTTCAAGTTGTTTTGTTTTACATGGACTTTTTGCTAGTCATTTCATTCTTTCTTGAAAATGGGATATCACAAATTATTCACTCCTTTTTGTAGAAATTTCTCTTCCTTTAATCCTGATAGTTTTTACTTCACATATTTTGGAACACTGTTTTTTGACATGTTTATATCATAACTTAGTTTGTGAAATTTTCCAGTTTATTGATATGTATTATATATTTTAGTTTTTAGCATAAATATGCATATATATTTAATATATAATTTAATATATGTAATTACAAGTATATATAATGTTCTTGCCTCTAACAAATTCTGTCACAGCTGATTTTGCCTGACATGTACATAGTCCTCCAGCTTTTTTCTTTTTTGTTTTTATTTGTTTGCTTGTTTTTTCTTGTACTGGGTGTTTTACCAGGAGCACTTTATCACTGAGACTTATCCCCATCCATTTTTTAGTTTTGTTTCTTGATAGGTCCTCAGTAACTTGCAAGGAGCTACCTGTGAATTTCTTGGGGTCTTCTTTTGTTGGTATAGAGCCATGGAAATTTAGGTTTCACCTTGGGAACTATGGCAGCTTCCCTAAGCACATTAGATTGCCCAAGGCACATGTTAATGCTCACTGTCTAGATACGTTTGCAGCATTAGGATGTCCTTTACAGATTGAAATTTATAATGCTCCAGCTTATACTAATTTTTCTTTTCAGCAGTTTTGCCATCAATTTTGTATTGATCATAAATCAGGTATTCTGTAGAAGCCTCAGGGTCCAGCCATTGTAGAATGAGCTCATTTATGTATTCAGCTACAGTTACAAAAAAAGGGGAGAGATAAGGCCCCACAAAATAACCTTAATCATGCTTTGCTTTAATTTTTTTTTTTCAAATTTTCACTCTGAAAGTCACACTGCAGCAGAAAGACACATCTTCCACGGCAACAGGTTCCTTGGGCCACGTTTGGTGGAAAGATTTACAAACATAGCAACAGAAAGGATCAGATTCAGTGATAAGTGGGGTAGAAGTCATGCTTGTGTTTTCCAAGAAAGTGTCTCTCATCCTATTGGGGTACCTGAACATGTGTGCTATTAGACATGAAAGACATTGAACCTAGGTTCAGATGACTGAAGATTGATCTAGAGATGTCAGTCCTGACCCCCAGCAGGAAGTGAAAGCTACAAAGGAGGAAGAGGATGAAGAAGGCCCTGAGAGACCGAATGTTGAAACTACCATCATGGAGGCAACTGTAGAATCTAAAGCTACAGCCTGAACAGATAGTTCGACACAAGGAGGAACTAACTCTGCAGCCACAATGTTTGTGGCCATGTTAGCTCTGTTGAGCTGTTCAGTAAATGGGGTCCAGGGAGAAACTAATTGGAAATAGTTTCCAGACCCACCTTTGGTACACCCAGTGGTGTGGAGCAGAGAATCCATCCCAGTATTTACCAATGATACTCATGCAATGTGTGATTTTACAGATACTCAGATTACACCCATTACTGTGACTGGATTTAATTATACTGGTTACATTGGACAACTACGTATATATTGTTCCCATGATAAACATGTTGGCTATCTAGGGGTATCTTTTGAAGAAAAGACAGCATATGGGTAGTCTAGATGAACCAATCATACTGAATCCTGAGACTCGTAAGCAATACTTCCAAACAGTTATTAAAATGGGACTTTCTCTAACAAGCCAGTCATTGCCACAGAACGTCTGCCAATATCTTACTGTCCAAATCATTCTGCAATAGAATTTGGCACCGTTTTTAAATGGATAGACTGTGCAGATGTCTTGCCAGTACAACAAAACCTTCTCTAAAGAGTGGTTTGTATGTAACCAAGGCAGACTAATGCATGCTTATCTCCAAGAATTGAACCTGATTTCATCTGACTATAAATTCTATAGTCATCACCCATGGGAGAATTTAAGCCTCATGTAATGCATGCAGAAGCACATATTTCTCATGATCCTGGGCTAATATTTCCCAACCTCTACCAAATACTAGACAGTGTTTAAAAGCTTCTTAGAAGGAACTTTAGTGGTCAATTCTGCTCATTATTTATTTATTTATGTTTGGCACCAGGGATTGAACCCAGGGCTGGTAAACCACTGAGCCACATCCCCAGCCCCTTATTTTTTTAATATATACTTTATTTATAGACAGGGTCTCACTGGGTTGCTTAGTCCTGATGTCCCTGAATGACATTTTAGAGAAAACCGGTGAGTGACAAGAATGGGACAGGTGGGAAAAGTAACATCTCTAGAATGTTTAATGAAAAAAACTGAAGGGAAAGGAGAGGAATCTCAGTTCAGGAACCTGGACTCGGGTGTATTATCATGTGATTCAAGGAGAGAGACATTGGCAGAATCTTAGGAATTCAAAGAGAAGGAAGAAACTGTGTCTGGACAAATAGATGTGGCAAGTAGAAGGTCAGAGATGGTGCCTGGGAAAGCAGGGGGTGACAGGTGGAGCCGTGAGTAGTGGGGTGTGAAAGAGGACAGGCAGGACTCTGGGGACACAGGGGTGGTGGGCAGATGTTTTCACGGGGAAACACTAAATGCTTGGGGAAATGGATGGAGATAAATTGTGTCACTGTTAATAAAATAAAAAATGGGGAAAAATAAGTTTAGAAGCTCAGGAAGTCTTGACCTTCAAACTCCTCCTCTATTTTACAAGATTCCATTCCCCTTTCTGAGCAGAATGCGCAGTGGGATTTTTTTTCATGTTTTTGTGTTTGTTTTAGAAAACTGGTAAAAGTGTTCACTGGTTTTGAACGATGATTTATGACCCATGAATAAGGTTTTCTCAAGTTTATGGTCACACAGTATTGGTCTCTACTCTTTTCCATTTTCAATGAATATCTAACACCTGGCCTTCCAGTGGATACTAAATTTTATAAGCCAATGATTATATTTTTAAAATGCAAAATTATCAGGGAACTCTACGGGGTGATATATAATTGGTTCTCAAAGGTGCAGCTCATCCCTGCCTTCTTCAGTCTGTCTGTCTGTCTATCTATTTTCAGTGCTGGTGAAAATATGATGGATGGGTAGCATGCAGAGGTGATTGATGGGATCATGCATGTCAGGGAATCATTCTATGAACTTGGCCCACTGTGCAGACCCCCACTTTTCTTTTGGAAAAGTAATTTACCTAGAGCCCTGCCTGGGCCAAGTCATTGTGCCATATTCCATTCCTCATCCAACAACCTGTGATTTCTGTGGGCAGTGATTTCTTCTCTGCCATTGAGAACCCAAGTTACCCTTGAGGGGACATGTTTTGGGACATTTGACAGACAGGATTCCAGAACTCAAGGGGATAGGATTGCTCCTAGCCATCAAATATGTAAGAACTGTTCCAGACCAGTGTGGGCCAAAGCGACCTAGAGTTGCCCTGGGTCTTTGGCATGTCAACTTCCTGTTCCTGTCACTTGTATGCATCTGCTAACTACTGTTTCAGACATGTCCCTCACTCTATCATGTATTAGTTTATTAAAAACATAGGGAAGGGAAAGAGGGACACTCTCAATTGGACACTCTCTAATAGTATGATGTGCCCCTATTTTCCTACTGGTCCCAGAAAAGTTCCAATCAGAACTGGTCAGTGCAGACCAAGGTGACTTAAGAGTTGCATTTATATGTTTAGAATATCATCTTAAACTTTTCATAATAAGTTTTTTCTTTTGATTTTTTTAAAAAACTAAATGACAGCAGAATGCATTACAATTCTTAGTACACATATAGAGAACAATTTTTCATACCTCTGTTTGTATATAAAGTATGTTGACACCAATTTGTTTTTTCATACATGTACTTTGGATAATGATGTCTAACACATTCCACTATTCTTGATAATACTCTGCCCCCTCCCTTTCCCTTCCAACCCTCTGCTCTATCTAGAATTCATCTATTCCTCCCATGCTCCCCCTCCCTACCCAATATAGTCAGCCTCCTTATATCGGAGAAAACATTTGACATTTGTTTTTTGGGGGATTGGCTAACTTCACTTAGCATCATCTTCTCCAACACCATCCATTTACCTGCAAATGCCATGATTTTATTCTCTTTTGTTGCTGAGAAAATTCCATTGTGTATATATAATGCATATTTGTTTTATCCATGCATCCACTAAAAGGCATCTAGGTTGGCTCCACAGTTTAGCTTTTGTGAATTGTGCTGCTATAAACATTGATATGGCTGTGTCCTGGTAGGTTGCTGTTTTTAAGTCCTATGGGATTAGAGGGAGGAGAGGGATAGCTGGGTCAAATGGCAGTTCCATTCCCAGATTTCCAAGGAATCTCCATACTGTTTTCCATATTGGCTGCACCAATTTGCAGTCCCACCAGCAGTGTAGGAGTGTACCTTTTTCCCACATCCTCGCCAACACTTGTTGTTGTCTTCATAATAGCTGCCATAATAAAAATTCTATTATAGTAAAATTCACACACACACACACACACACACACACACACACACACACACGGGTTTTGCTTTGGTGTCTCTGGAAAAGACAATGTGGAGTAGGAACCTACAAATACGATGTCATCCTACTGCCAGTTAAGAATTAGGAATTGGTCCATGGGCAGGCCTCTTAAATCACACATAGCATCTCCCATAAACTTGAGGAGCAAAGGGGGCGTGAGGCCTAGAGATGTCAGAGAAGCCTCACTGTTTCCTCCCTCCCTCCTGCTAGTGATTTCTGGGCCAATAAACTTTGCTCTACTTTGACTATATTTTATGTATTATCTAATATCTTCTCTGGCTTTTTGTCATTTTTAAATCTGATGTTTATTTTTAAAAATAGTTTTTAGTTGGAAATGATACCTTTATTTTTTATATTTCTTATTAATGTGGTGCTGAGGATCAAACCCAGTGCCTCACAGGTGCTTAGGCAGGTGCTCTGTCACTGAGCCACAACCCCAGTCCCTTGTTTTTAATTTCAAATTTTTGTGGGCATTCCTGCAATCTAGTGATTTATGAACCTTCTCCTTTGAGGTTTCTTCTTGGTATCCAGCATTTCTGCCCCAACCAGACATGTTCCTCAGTTCTTTATGAACCTCAAGTGTTGCTAGAGGAATTATTAAAAGCAAATAGGGCAGTGTTTCCAGGAAGGAAGTCTTAGGAGAATGCTCGTTATTCGATTTCTATTTTTACTTATGTATTTAGCCATGGACTCGTATGGTTTTTGTAGTTATCCTCAAATGTGATCCACAAACCAGCAGATTTCAGATACTGTTCATGTTGACAGCTATTTTCAAATGGTGGCATTGTGATTGAGGCACATTTAACTGAGGGTAAACATTAAGATGCTTTTAAAGTGCTTATAAATTTTCCTGGCTAGAATGTTGCAGAGGGTTTTGCGGGTTTTCTCACCACTCTGCTTATCTCTTTGGTGTTGAAAAACCTCTCAGATGCAAGGAATGCACCCCAGAGGCAAGCTCCTGCAGCTGGCCACCCACAGACCCCCACACCCACTGATCCAATTCTCCTTGCCCCATTAATTGTGTGCCAGGTGCTGTTGGATTGTTAATTACTGGGTAAAACCCAGTGTTTTGTTCTCAAGGAGCCCAAGGTCTAGCTTGTAGGTTATTGAACCACTGGGTTGGTTATTCACTTTTCCATGCCTCTCAAGATAAATCTGAGCTCCATCCAGGGACCTCTATCTAGTGGCACTGGTAGCTTAGGAAAATTTCTCATTTTGTTTAAGAAAACTAACAGCAAGAATAATATCCCTCATGGGGGAAGGAGAGGTTCTGGTCCCAAGGTGTCCCTGGCTCTTTCCTTTTTATCACCCACATAATCTTCTCATCATGGGCCAGACAACCGTGTACTGCTCATCCCTGGAAACCTGGGCATGTGGCTTGATCTTCAAAGTCTTCCTTCAAGAGAAATGTTCCCATTTCACAAATGCAGCAACACGGGTTCCCCAAATACCTGGGCTGCTGTTACATAGAAGCAAAAGTAAAAATATTGAAGATGGGGACTGGGGCTGGGGCTCAGCCGTAGAGCACTTGCCTAGCACTTGTGAGGCCCTGCATTCCATCCTCAGCACCACAGAAAAATAAATGGATAGAATAACGGTATTGGGTCCGACTCCAACAAGAAAAAAAATATTTTAAAAAATAAATACTGAAAAGGCAAGGTATCTAGCAATTAGGGAAATGCAAATTAAAACTGCACTGAGCTTCTCTTTCACTTCAATCAGAAAAGCAATTATCAAGAATACAGTAACAATAAATTGGTGAGGATGTGGGGGGCAGGGAATGCTCAAATCTTGTTGGAGAAACTGCATGTTGGTGCAACCCCTCTGGAAAGCAGAATGGAGATTCCTTAAGAAACTAGGATTGGAAACACCTTCTGACTCAGTTATCCCACTCTTCAGCATAAAGAGGATAAAATCAGCATACTACAAGGACACAGCCACATCAATGTTTATGATAGCACAACTCACAATAGCTAAGCTATGGAGTCAGCCTAAATGCCCATAGACAGAAGAATAGATAAAGAAATTGTTGTATATACATGGTGGAATATTACTCAGCTTTTAAAAAGGATGACTTCCTAACAATGGCCAGTAAATGAATGGATCTGGTGATTATCAAGCTAAAGTAAAATAAGGCAATCCCTCAAAATGAAATATATATCACAAGGAAGGTGGGGGGCAAGAAGAGAAGTTCTGTAGAGGAGACAAAGGGGAGCAACATGAAGGGAGGGGAGATAAGAACAGGAAAGACAGTAGCATAAAGTGACCATAATGTTTCCATTTAAATATATGAAAATACCTAAGTGAATCTACCCATCATGCCAACACACAAGAATGGGGTCCTAAGGAGAATAAGGTATATTTTATGTTTGAATAAGTTTACCATAATGGACTCTATGGTCATGTATAACTAACAAGAACCAATAAAATTTAAAAAAAAAAAGATTTAAAAGTACTGAAAAGGACCATGGGACCAAATTGATAGCATCATAGCCAGATGAGGAAATGTCTTTAGGTACATTCCAGAATTTTCTAAACCACTTCCCCATTGGATGCTGTCAAAGGTGTTGGAGCCTGTGGGAAGGTGGAGGTTCAGGGTGCTGCATGGAGAAGAAAGGACCCCCCCTTCATCTGCAGGTGCAGGGATCCCAGGGGACAGGTAACCTCGAGGCCTCCAGTTAACTAAGGCAGAGGGCAGCAGGGTGTATTTGAGTCTATGGAGTTATTTACCAAATTAGGAAAACCTGGAATTGGTTTCCTGGACTCCCAGTGTAACACAAATTGTTTTTCGTTAAGAGACAGACCCTTCACCCCTCTTCTCTGTATTATGTGATTTTTTGCATCCCTGAATTGGGATGACAAGACCAGAGCTCTCTTTGGAAACACATCAGCTTTGTTTGCATCAAGAGAAGCAGGTAGGGTCTGTCTTTTTTGTTGTTTCTTTTTTCTTGTCAACTGCAGAGTATTCAGCTGATACTAAGGATGTGCACCTGGGCAGGGTGTCTCTGGTTTTTGGAGGAGGCAGGATCCCATTGCCTGGGATCCAGGGGACTTGTTGGAACAAGGGAGAGCACCCAGGGTGGCCTTGATCTGTGCAAGGCTGTCATCCAGTGGCCACCGCAGGTATTTCTCTCAAAAAGAAAGGGGAAAAAAAAGTGGCACAAGCCTGTCATTGCAGCGGCTGGTGAGGCTGAGGCAGGAGCATGCCGAATTCAAAGCCAGCATCAGCAAAAGCAAAGTGCTAAGCAACTCAGTGAGAACCTGTCTCTAAATAAAATTCAAACTAGGGCTGGGGAAGGGACTCAGAGGTCGAGTCCTCTGAATTCAACCCCCAGTGTCCAGAGAGTGAGGGAGCCCAGGTGCAGCTGGGATTTACGGGGTTTCCGGGTCTCTTCTGTGCTGATCTCCTTACTCTGCCTCCAGCCTCAACGTGGGCTGGGGATGCAGATTCAACTTAGCTGGAGGAAAATCAGCTCTTGGGCTGCCAACCTGGTAGGAGCCTCCTCCAAGGCGCCTGCCAGGCCCAGTCAAGGGCCTCCACCACTGGGAAGTTCCCAAGGGAGGAAAGGCCAGTTCTGCTTGGAGAATTTTGCACAGATGAACAGAGGACAAGTCAGCCTCCCTATGATGCTTTGGGTGGTCTTATTGTAGGTGGAGGCCCAGGTGGTGAAACTTTGAAGAAATGACTTCAATTTCCTAACACCAAAACCTAACAGAACTTAGAATTCTGGTCACCCTAACCCTGACCCAATGCCCAGACCTCAAAAGGAAAAGAAAAAAGAAAAAAGCTGCACCCAAACCCTGCCATTCTTGTTTCCTCCTTGCCTGCAGAGGATATCACCCCCCTGTCACTCAAAAAGAAGGCTCCCTGGGCTCAGACTGGGGAGAGCGGAGACTGAGTGATTCCCTATCCAATCAGAAGCCCCCGTACTGAGCGCTGTCCAATCCTGAGCGTAGCCAGCAGCAG
Organism: Urocitellus parryii; assembly: GCF_045843805.1. Classification (NCBI taxonomy): domain Eukaryota; kingdom Metazoa; phylum Chordata; class Mammalia; order Rodentia; family Sciuridae; genus Urocitellus; species Urocitellus parryii. Next base: position 343,243 of record NW_027551780.1, on the reverse strand, counting down.
GGGGCGGGCCTCCGCGCTAGGATTGGGATTTATTTCTCCGCGGTCTCTGGTTCCACTCAGATTCCTGCAGTTGGATTCCAGGCTTTGCTCCCTGCCCAGGATCCCGGGTGGCTCTGCCATGCAGGAGCTGAAGCTCCCCAGGGCAGACTTGGATGCTGGGCACCAGGAGATGGTGAGTGTGCAGTGGCACCTGGTGCCTGGACAGGGAGGCTCAAGAGGGAGGCGGGGCAGGGATTCTGTCTGGCGGACCCGCTGTGGGGGGAACCCGAGTTGGCCGACCCTGACTCTGGGGGCTCTCTGCAACCACAGGCCTGATCCCATTGGGGACAGTGGCCCTCTGTCCCCCTGGCCAGCCAGGTGGAGAGCGTGATAGTGCAGGAGACTCCTGGCAGCCTCCCCATCCCCTGGGGCAGCCTCAGGCCCTGCTCAAGTCCTATCTCTCTGGCAGGTGAGTATGGCAGCCTGGCGTCTTCTCGGGCTGTGGTAATTGACAGGTGGGACCACTAGAAAAATCCAATCTCCATGCCAGGCAATGGCACACACCTGTCATTCCCAGCAGCTGGGGCTGGGGGCTGATGCAGGAGGATTTCGAGGTGAAGGCCAGCCTCCTCAAGTAGGTGAGGCACCTAGAGACTCAGAGAGACCCTGCCTCGAAATAAAATGCAAAATAGGGCTGGGGATGGGGCTCAGTGGTGGAGTGCCCCTGAGTTCCATGCCTAGCACCACCCTCCCCCCCAAAAATCAAATTTCCAAACACCATTTTCTTGCTGGAGGGAAGCTGCAGTGAACAGGGACCTTGCCTATTCCTAAGCTAGTTTTGTGGAGTTTATTGTTTTTTTTTTTTGTTTTTTTTTTTTTGTGGTTGTTGTGTTTTGGTAGTTAACAGAAGGGAGCTTTACTACTGAGCTGTCTCCCTGGTAGTTTTTAGTTTTTATTCTGCCTGCTGGTCTATCTAAGTTGCTGAGATTGGGCTTGTTATGGTTTGATTGATAATGACTTTTCCCTTGCAATTAAGTGTATGATTTTTACAACCACGTGGTTTCAGGGGTGGACTCTGTTGACGTTGTGATTCCTCGATGACAATTGGAACAGTACAGCTTCCCAATGTACATGTTGGGTAATAACTTCATATTATTAATTTTTTTCTCTTATATTTTTTCTGTTATAATTCAAAAGTTTCTTGGTTAAGTTTACATATATTTAACTTTGTGGATGAATTTTAGGACTGGATATTCCATTAAGAGTAAAGCATGCTGGATTGTTAATTAGTGTGCCACAGTTACACATAATACCACATGCATATGGCACCCTGTAAAACTTACCCATGGTATTTTATACTATTTTTGAGCTGAATGTACCATGACTACTAACGTATTATCCTGGGCATATGAACTGATTTGAGTAAGCCCCTGCAGTGGGAGACTATCATGTGTCTTTAATGGCAAAACAGTTTCCACAAATAGTTAAGAAGCACTTAAACTCCTTGAGTTTATTAGAATTCTTTTGTTTCCTATCTTCATTGATACTATTTCTTTTTCTTTCTGATAGGGTTTTATTTTACATTTCTTATGTTTCTAAAGATGTTGGATTCTTTTTATTCTTATTATTGAACACATGGGTATCTCCTGGACAAATTGGCAGCTGAAATCTCCTCCCTGAATTTCTTCTGTGGTGGATTTGAGTGTCTTGACCGTGAGAATCACCACTCCATGTGCCCTTTTCCTTCCCAATGGGGCTGGGATCTGCAGGGGTCTCAGGTTTGTCTTCCCACTGAGCTTTTGTTTTTTGGGGGGCAAGGGGTCATAGTGGATTGAACGCAGAGCTCCTTTCCCACTGAGCTACATCCCTTGTACTTTTTATAATTTATCTTGAGACAGATGCTGAGTCTGGCCTTGAACTTGTGCCTCACCATCCCGAGTGGCTGGGATTACAGGTATGTGCCCTCCTGCCTGGGTCCCCCTGAAAGTTCTAAATGTAAGGGAAGCAAAATGTCAGATCCAGAACCCCGTTTCCCAGATGAAAGCTGGACACCTGTATCAATAAAATCTTAAAATTCCAGTCCCCTGTCCCCATTTCCAGTAAAAATGTGTGTGTGTGTGTGTGTGTGCGCGCGCGCGCATGTGTACTCCCTCTTTCTCTCCCAGGCCAGACACATTGTCAGAATGTCTTTGGGATCAGTGTCCCCCCTGTGGACTGCATGTCCCAGGGGTCTCATGCCCTCTGTGATATTTTCCTGGTCCTGCTTTGGCTCTGCCTGACACGAGGATCCCACACCTGGCACATCTGAGGTCTCCTGAGCATCTGGTAAATATCATCACCTGCTGACCTATGAGTAGGTGCATTTAGGGGAAGTAGTTTCTCAGGGGAGTAGGTGATGGCCCTGCAGCTGGGAGGAGTCTCCTTATTCAGAAGCTACCTCAGATGTTCCCTTGTCCTGACTCCTGTGGATACTTGAACATCAGTGGGCATGCAGCCACTTATTAACACACTGGTTCAAGTTCCTTTGGAAATGCATCCAGAGTGCTTGTTAGCTTTTAAAGAACTCCATGCTATTTTTAAAGATGGCTGCACTAAACTGATACTCTAGCCCCATGTGGGCGGGTCTCTTTCTCCATACCCACGTCGTTGGAGGACTAGTTCCTTCGCCTATTTGATAGGAGCGTTTCCCACAGCTGTGATCAGGCTGCAGAAACTCTCCTACTTGGCTGGTGACTGAATTCCTGATGCAATTGGTTAGAACCCAGGCTGCCTGTGCTCACTGCAGGAAGGTGGTGTGAGCCTATTCTAGAAAGAAACAGGGTTTTGACTCCTTTTGCTTCACTCCTGGTGCGGATTGTTGCACAGGGAAATACTCAGACATCAATGTGAAGCCCCTCCTTTGTGATCCAGGGAGATGTGCACATGCACAGTTGCCATTGCTCTCAAAGCTTGGTGGGTTAGGATGGAGTCCATGAGATGGGAAAAAATGCTGGGACCCTGAGTGTTTGGACATACTCCTTCTAGAAAGAACTGGTCAGACCTGGAGTTATTACTGAGGTAGGGGGGAGAGGGTTCAGGCAGGGCTGCCAGGGTGCACTGCATTTGTCCTGTCTACACTTAGGGACTGGCAAGAAAGCAACCACATTTTGCAGATCATGCTGTAAAATCCCTTCTAGGGTAAACTGGGACCCTTGATCTCACTCCCCCTGTGCCCTGGTCCCAAGGATAAAGCTCATGACCCCCCACAGCCATAGAAAACCACCCCTTTCCTCTCGTCCTGATACTTGTGTATATCCAGTTCGTTTTTCTATGAGAACCATACAAATTGCTTTTCCAGCTACAAGTCATTTAGTGTCCAGTGTGCTCCATTTGTGACCTTCCTCTACTCTGGGTGACACTCGATGGAGGTAATCTCCCAATTATGTGGCACATTGCTCAAGGCAGGACTAATGCCCACGTGTCCACCAACTTTGCCTGACCATTGGATGGTAGAGATTTTCTCAGTGGTCCAATGCATAGGTCTCTCAATCCATGTATAATTTTATTTAAGAGGGACTCAAAACAGAAGTAGGTATTTATTTGGTGTATCCATGTGTGGATAGAATCCAGGAGCCTCCTTTTCTGGTATAATTTTGAAGCATAATCCTATTCAATATGTGCTTCTTTGGCATGCTGGAGTATAATCCAGTACCATGCACGTCCTACACCCAAGCCCTACCAGTGCTCTGCGCCTCCAGTTCCCACACCTCCCTTCCTGTTGGGTTGTCTTGTTCATTCACATCAAATCCTCTGCTGGAGATGGTTGCATTTATCTAGGCCTTTTCATTGCACTTCATAATAAAATTTACATTTACATACATATGGAGTCATCTATGAAATTTCTGCATTGTGATTTTTTCCTCAAATTATTGCAATATGATAATTTTATAATATGCATTATTGCCTGGTAATGATAGCTCCTGCTTTTACTCTTAGAGTTTAGAATTCCTGGCTAATTTCATATCAATTCAACCTTACAGGAGAATTTTCAATCTGTTTGCTTTGGTACCTTCTTCAATGCAAAGGAAATCATGGTGAAATTTTGATGGGGTGTTGTCATAGATGAACCTGAGGGAAGCTGTCCTCTTTATAATGAGGAGTCCTATCATCTATACCCAGGGTATGTAATTCAATCTTTTATGTGCTTATCTGTATTTGTATTTTTTCAAATTCTGCAGATGCACTATTTAAGTATGCTTATATGTGAAATGTGACATTTATGTGACAGCGATATAAAACTGACATGGTGTTTCATAGTATTTGTCAAACTGTATGCAATATGGCAAACAAAATGTGGCTGATTGCCAGAAATGGTTATTTTTTATAGTTTATTATTTATCTATTACCAAATGGACATCCTCTGTCACCAGGCCCTGGGTCTCGGCTCTGGAGGAGTGTGCTGTGTCCCCATACGAACAGGTGCTGTAGTGTCCAGATCTGTTTTTGTGGACCTTCATGATAACCCCACATGTTCTTCAACACTGTCTCAATTTGTGTTCAATGTGACTTTATCGTACAGTCCCTCCTTTCTAAAGATGTTGATTGCTTTGTGATGAAGGAACATTTAGATACCTGCTATTTGAAGGGGCTGTTCACAGCTCTTGCCTGTGTTTCTCTTGTAGTCTCTGTTCTCCTTTCCTAGAAGAGTTGGGTAAAGGTGAGACAATTGGTTTCTTTCATCTGTCACTTCTCCTTGTTCTCTTTAATGGAGTCATTTGAGGAATAGAATTTTTCTTTTCATATATACAATTTATAAATTTAAAAGTATGTTTTCTGTAACTTTGAAAAGGACTTTTTTCATTCCTTTGTTTTCCTTTTGTGAAACTGGGGATTGGAACCAGGGTGTCCTATTACTGAACAATATCTTCAGTCCTTTTAAATTTTTTCCTTTTAAATGCATGACAACAGTGGAATGCATTATAATCCTTATTTCACATAGAGCACAATTTTTCATATTTCTGTATATAAAGTATGTTCACATCAATTTGTGTCATTATACATGTACTTTTTTTGCATTACAACTCTTAATACACATATATATCACAATTTTTCATCTCTCTTTGTATATAAGGTATGTTGACACACACTTCAAGTCTTCATACATGAACTTTGTAAAAAGATATCCATCACATTCCACCATCCTTGCTAATCAAGTGTGCCCTCCCTTTCCCTTCCACCCCTCTGCCCTATTTAGAATTCATCTATTCCTCCCATGCTCCCCCTCCCAAACCCACTATGAGTCAGCTTCCTTATACCAGAGAAAACATTTGGCACTTTTTTTTTGGGGGGGGGGAATTGGCCGACTTCACTTAGCATTATTTTCTCCAACTCCATCCATTTACATGCAAGTGCCATGATTTTGTTCTTTTTTAATGATGAGTAATATTCCATTGTGTATATAAGCCACATTTTTTTTTATCCAGTCATCCACTTAAGGGCATCTAGGTTGACTCCACAATTTAGCTATTGTGAATTGTGCTGCTATAAACCATGACCTGGCTGTGTCCCTATAGTGTGCTGTTTTTAAGTTTTTTGGTATAGTCCGAGAAGAGAAATAGTTGGGTCAAATGGTGGTTCCATTACCAGATTTCCAAGGAATATCCATACTTATTTCCAAATTGGCTGCACCAATTTGCAGTCCCACCAGCAGTGTATGAGTGTGCCTTTCTCCCACATCCTTGCCAACACTTATTGTTGTTTGTCTTCATAATGGCTGCCCTTCTGACTGCGGTGAGATTGTATCTTAGAGTGGTTTTAATTTGAATTTGTCTGACTGCTAGAGATGATGAGCATTTTTTCATATAATTGTTGATTGATGGTATGTCCTCTTCTGAGAACTGTCTTTTCATGTCCTTGGCCCATTTATTGATTGGATTATTATTATTATTATTTTTTTGGTGTTAAGACGTTTGAGTTCTTTATATACCCTAGAGATTAGTGCTCTATCTAATGTATGAGGGGTAAAAATTTGCTCCCAGAAAGTAGGCTCTCTATTCTATTTTTTTTTTGATAAAAATCTTTAGTTTCAATCCATCCATGTGTTGATTCTCGGTTTTAATTCCTGTGCTATAGGAGTGTTATTAAGGAAGTTGGAGCCTAATCCCACATGATGGAGATTAGGGCCTACTTTTTCTTCTATTTGGAGAGTCTCTGGTTTAATTCCTAGATCCTTGTTCCATTTTGAGTTATCTTTTATGCATGGTGAGAGAGAGGGATTCAAATTTATTTTGCTGCTTATCGATTTCCAGTTTTTTGAGCACCATTTGTTGAAGATGCTCTCTTTTTTCCAGTGCATATTTTTAGCACTTTTGTCTAATATAAGATAATTGTGGGTTGGTGGGTTGGTCTCGGTGTCCTTTATTCTGTACTATTGATCTACCAGCCTGTTTTGATGCCAGGACCATGCTGTTTTTGTAACTATGGCTCTGTAATATAGTTTAAGGTCTGGTGTAACAATGCCACCTGCCTCCCTTTTCCTGCTAAGGATTGCTTGAGCTATTCTGGTTCTCTTATTTTTCCAGATAAATTTCATGATTGCTTTTTCTATTTCTATGAGGAATGCCATTGGTATTTTGATCAGAATTGCATTAAATCTGTAGAGTGCTTTTGGTAGTAGGGCCATTTTGATAATATTAGTTATGCCTATTCAAGAACAAGTTAAATCTTTCCATCTTCTAAGGTCTTTGATTTCTCTTTAGTGTCTCATAGTTTTCATTGTATAGATCCTTCACCTCTTGTTGATTCCCAAGTTCCTTTATATTTTTTGAGGATATTGTGAATGGGGTAGTTTTTCTCATTTCTCTCTCAGAGGATTTGTCACTGATATACAGAAATGCCTTTGATTTGTGGGTGTTGATTTTATATCCTGCTACTTTGCTGAATTCTAGTTCTAGAAGTTTTCTAGTGGAGTTTTTTTTTTTGAGTCTTCTAGGTACAGAATTATATTATCAGCAAATAGTGCTAGTTTAAGTTCTTCTTTTCCAATACATATTCTTTTAATTTATTTCATCTGTCTAATTTCTCTGGCCAGTGTTTCAAGAACTATATTGAATAGACGTGTGAGACGTGTCTTGTTTCCGGTGTTAGAGGGAATGCCTTCACATTTTCTCCATTTAGAATGATGTTGGCCTGAGATGTAGCATAGATAGCCTTTAAAATGTTGAGGGAAGTTCTTGTTATCCTTAGTTTTTGTAGTGTTTTGAACATGAAGGGGTGCTGTATTTTGTCAAATGCTTTTTCTGCATTTGTTGAGATGATCATAAGGTTCTTATCTTTAAATGCACTGATGTGATGAATTACATTTATTGATTTCTGTATATTGAACCAACCTTGCATCCCTGGGATGAATCCCACTTCATCATGATGAACCATTTTTGATATGTTTTTGTATTTGATTTGCCAGAATTTTATTCAGAAATTTTGCTTCTGCTTTCTAGAGGTATTGGTCTGAAGTACACTTTCTTTTCTGTGTTTGTCTGGTTTTAGAATGAAGGAGATATTGGCCTTATAGAGTGAGTTTGGAAGTGCTCCCTCTTTTTATATTTCATGGGATAATTTGAGGAGTATTGGTGTTACTTCTTCTTTGAAGGTCTTGTATCCATTGAGTCCTGGGTTTTATTTATTTATTTATTTATTTTGGTTGGTAGGCTTTTGATGGTGTCTTCTATTTCATTGTTTGAAAATGATCTGTTTAACTTACTCAGTTTGTGTAAGTCACGTGATTCTAGATATTTGTTGATGACTTCAATATTTTCGGTTTTATTGCATTACAAATTTTCAAAATACTTTCTAATTATCTTCTGTATTTCTCTACTGTTCATGGTGACATTTCCTTTTTCATCATGGATTTAGTAATTGTTGTATTTCTCTTTCTCTACAGTAGCATGGATAAGGTTCTATCAAATGTATTTGTTGTTTCAAAGAGCCAACTTTTATTTTTGAAAATTAAAAAAAATTAAAAATATATGGCAGCAGAATATATTACAATTCTTATTACACATATACAGCACCTTTCTTCATATCTCAATATATAAAGTAGGTTGATGTCAATTTGTGTGTTCATACGTGTAATTTGGTGGAATATAATAGACATCATTATCCATCCTTGCTAATCCCTTTCCCCTCCCTATTCCTCCCACCACTCTGCCCTAAATAGAATTCATCTATTCCTCCAATGCTCCCCCTTCCTACCCCACTATGAGTCAGCCTCCTTATATCAGAGAAAACATTCAGCATTTGTTATTTTGGGTTTGGCTAACTTAGCATTATCTTCCCCAATGCCATCCATTTACCTGCAAATGCCATGATTTTATTTTCTTTTATTGCCGAGTAATATTCCATTGTGTACAAATGCCATGTTTTCTTTATCCATTCATCCACTGAAGGACATCTATATTGGCTCCACAGTTTAACTCTTGTGAAATGTGCTGCTAAAAACATTGTGATTGTGTCCCTGTAGTATGCTGTTTTTAAGTCCTTTAGGTATACACTGGGAAGTGGGAGAGCAGGGTCAAATGGTGGTACCATTACCAGTCACTTTGTCAATTTTTATTTGCTTCTTTTGTTCCAATTTCATTGATCTCAGCTCTGATTTTAATTCTTTTCTGTCCTTTAATGCTTTGGGTGTTGATTAATTGTTTTTCCTAGGGCTTTGAGATGTAATTTTAGGTCATTGATTTGACTTTTTCTTTTTCTAAGGAATGAACTTCATGCAATGAAGTTTCCTCTTAGTAATGCCTTCATAGTGTCCCAGAGATTTTGATATGTTGTATCTGTGTCCTCATTCACCTCTAAGAATTTTTAAATCTCTTCTTTGATGTTTTCTGCAATCCATTGTTCATTCACTAGCATATTATTTAGTCTCCAGGTATAGGAGTAGCTTCTATTTTTATCACTGATTTCTGATTTCATTCCATTATGATCTGATAGAATTTAGGGTAGTATCTTTACATTTTTGTATTGCTTATAGTTCCTTTTTTGCATGACATATGGTCTATTTTAGAGAAGGATCCATTTGCTTCTGAGAAGAAAGTCTCTTTGCCTGTTGAAGGATGTTATATTCTATGTATGTCAGTTAAATCTAAATTGTTGATTGTATTATTGAGTTCCATAATTTCTGTCTGGATATTGTTTGGAAGTAAATCCAGTGGCAAAAGAGGTGTGTTAAAGTCACCCAGAATTATTGTTTTGTGGTCTACTTGGCCCTTAAACTTGAGAAGAGTCTGTTTGGACATAGATGCTCCATTGTTTTGGGGGTGTGTATGTTTATAATTGTTCTGTCTTGTTGGTATATTGTTCCTTTAAGCAGTATGTAGTGTCCTTCTTTATCCCTTTTGATTAACTTTCACTTGAAGTCCACATTATTTGATATAAGAATGGAAACCCCTGCTTGCCTCCACAGTCCATGTGAGTGGTATGTGTTTTAATTTTTTTTTTGTATATGAACACAATACCTTAATTATTTAGTTTAATGTGGTGCTGAGGATCAAATACAGGGCCTCACATGTGCTAGGCTAGTGCTCTACCACTGAACCCCAGTACCAGCCCCAAACTGAATGATATTTTTTTTCCAACCTATCACCTTCAGGCTGTAGGTGTCTTTTCCTATGAGATGAGTCTCTTATACGAAGCATATTGTTGGTCTTTTTTATCCAATCTGCCTGTCTTTTGATTGCTGAGTTGGAACTAAACTTTCAGGGTTATTATTGAGACAAGATCTGTATTCCCAGTTATTTTTGTTTATTTTTGGTATTTAACTAAGTCAGTTTCTCTTTGATAGATTTTTCCTTTAGAGTGATACTACCCTTTTCTGATTTTTTTATTGTTGTTTATTTCCTCCTCATGGAATATTTTGCCAAGGATGTTCTCTAGTGCAGGTTTCTCATTGTAAATTCTTTTAATTTTGTGTATGATGGAATGTTTTTATTTTGACATGAAATAACATCTGAATCGAAATCTAATTGTTAATCAAAATTTAATTTTGCTGGGTATGCTTCTTGGTTGGCATCCATTTCTTTCAGAGCTTGGTTTATATTGTTGCAGGGTCTTGTAGATTTCAGGGTCTCAGTTCAGAAATCAGAGATCCTGATTTGTTTTCCCCATGTGGAATTTGATTCCTTTCTTTTGTGGCTTTTGAAATGCTCTGCTCCTCCTGTATGCTAGGTGTTTTCATTATGATGTGCATTGGTGTAGACCTGTAGTGATCTTGTTCATTTGGTGTCCTATATGATCCTTGTATTTGATTTCCCAATTCACACTACATGTTTGGAAATTTTTCTGGTATTATTTCATTGAATAGATTGTCCATTACTGTAGTTTAGACCTCTATGCCTTCATCTATCCCAATAGTTGTTAAATTTGGTCTTTTCATATTATCTCACAATTCTTGAATCTTCTGCTCATGGTTTCTTACCATCTTCACTGGGGTCAACTTTATTTTTTCAAGATTATATATTTTGCCTTCAATATCAGAGGTTCTGACTTCCAAGTGATATATTCTGTTGGAGATGCTTCCTATTGAGTTCTTATTTTGGTTTACTGTTTCCTTCATTTCAAGGATCTGTTGTTTTTTTTTTTTTCTAAATCTCTAACTCCTTATTGAAGGAAACTTTTGCTTTCTATATTTGCTTATGTGACTCTTTATCAAAATAATCCTTTGCTGCCTGTATTTGCACTCATATCGTCCTTTAATTCACAGAAAATTATGTACCTTCTCCCATTTATCCTGCTATTCTGACCATGGATTCTAATAATGTAGCATCTTTGTTTGGGGCACATTCTTTCTTGGTTTCTCATGTTTTTCATGCATCTTCCCTTCAAACTCTGTGTTTTAAAGATGTATAGCCATGTAGGCTTATAGTGTCCCCAATGGGTTTCAATACGTTTCTTTTTAAAAAACGTTATTTTTTTAAAATACATGACAACAGTGGAATGCATTAGAATTCTTATTACACACATAGAGCACAATTTTTCGTATCTCTGTATAGAAATTTTATTCATGCTAATTTATACCATTATATATGTACCCATTTCTTTCTGCAATACAACTCTTAATACACATATATATCACATTTTTTTTCATATCTCTGGTTGTATATAAGGTATGTTGGCACCAATTTGTTTCTTCATACATGTACTTTGGATAATGGTGTCATCACATTCCACAATCACTGCTATTTCCCTGCCCATTCCCCTGCCCTCCAACGCCTCTATCCTATGTAGAATTCATCTATTCCTCCCATGCTCCCCCTTCCTACTTCACTATAGTCCGTATCCTTATATCAGAGAAACCATTCAACATTTATTTTTTTGAGTTTGCCTAACTTCACTTCTCCAATAACATTCATTTATGTGCAATTGCCATGATTTTATTAATGCTGAGTAAAATTGCATTCTTTATATATGACCCATATTTTTATCCATTCATCCACTGAAGGGCCTCTGCGCTGGCTCCACAGTTTGCTATTCTGCATTGTGCTGCCATTAACATTGACATGGCTGTGACCCTGTAGTATGCTGTTTTCAAGTCCTTTGAGAATAGTCCGAGAAGAGGAATAGTGGGGTCAAATAGTGGGGTCAAATGATATTTTCATTCCCAAATTTCTTGCTTACCTCTAAGAATTTTCTAATCTCCTCCTTGAAGTCTTTTGTAACCCATTGTTCATTCTATTGTACCAAATTGATTCACTCGTTGAACTGCTTATAGAACTTGAAATATTTCAAGTTTGTCTATTCACGAGGTGGAAGTGTCACTTTACATGTCTCCAAACATTAATATTTTATGAATATTTTACACATTGGGAATGAGTCATGGATGATACTTGAAACTAATTGTATTGTGGAGTTCAAGATATCTCATTTGTAGAAAGCAGAGAGAATAGGAACCAGACTGTTTTTATAGGTTTTTTACCAGTCTTTTTGACTTCCTTGTGCACAATCACCTTATGAGAATATCTTTGACAAGTCTGATTTGCATCTGGAATTTCTGCCAAATTTCACATTCACTGATGACAGAAAAGTTAGGAGTTGGGCTTTTATTCATTGCTTGGATTATTGTATATATCCTTCATTTCACTCTGATATGGAATATATATACTGTTTTTGGACTTATGTATTTTCCTCTGAATTAGATAATACAAAGTATCTTATTACATAATTAAAGTCACTCTTCTACATGACAGTCAGTTCTACTAACTCTTAATTCAAATTAAAAACTGAATAATGGTTTGGTCCATGTTCTATTGATCTAACAATTTTAATTTCAGGAGCCATTGACTTTTGGGGATGTGGCTATTGATTTCTCTAAGGAGGAATGGGAATTCCTGGATCCTGCTCAGCAGAATTTATATAGAGAAGTGATGTTGGAGACCTACAGCAACCTAGTCTTTGTGGGTGAGCATAACTTTCCTTCAAAATTCCTAATTATCATTATTTTGTTTTCTTCCCTTGAAGTATATCACTTGGGAACTTCTCCACAAGAATGTGTTGCAGATTTATGCTTTCAATAAAGAAGATGGGGTAGTTCTTGGTACTGACAGACAATGTTAATGATGTTTATTTTCATCCTTAATGTTTTCCTTTGGTGGCATGATATATATCTTTCACTTGACATATGGTTGACTTAGAGGAATGCACTGATGTCAAATTCTTTGGCCAACATATAGCACAAGACATATTTGAGGTAGAGGAGGAAGCCTAAATTCAAAAAGGTTCATTGAGACATTATCCAGCAGAAAATATTTTTGAGAAGCTTTAAATTCTTTCTCTTGTCATCATAGAAAAACCTGTCTTGTGTTTTCTGCTTTAAAATTATGTAGTATCCTGCTTTTCCTCCATACATTCAAATTAACAACAAACACTCCCCTTGCCTTGTGAGTGTCAATATTATCTGACAGCTCTTCCATAATTTCAAAAATATTTTTGGTTGTTAATTAATTTCCTATTTATCCATATAGGGTGCTGAGAATTGAACCCAGGGCCTCACACATGCTAGGCAATCTCTCTAACACTACTCTACAACTCCAGCCCTTCTTCCATTATTTGCAGGAAAGTTTTCCACATTTCTGGAGACATCTAGTTCTACTCTTTGTAATACATTACTATCATAAGTCAGTTTCTCTAATCTTATTTGTACATTTTTTCATTAAAATTTCCTTATCAGTGTTCTTTCTAATATGTGTAATGGATTTTCTGTGAAATTATCTGCCATGGAATGAATGTCAACTTGGACAAAGACTGCTGTTTTGAGAGATGGTGTAAGTTTAATTTGAGTTAGATGATTTGTAAAATAATACATCTGTGGATATTTACAATTTGTTTTTTTTCTCTTTTTTTTTAATTGTGTACAGTAGGTTTCATGTTATAGACTGGGTTTCCTTATATCAGTTAATTGCTTCACAAACTAAGATATGTATGAATCTTGTTTGTATTGCCAATAATATTATATGTGATTTTGCTTGTATAAATATTAAGCCTCTTTTGTCCATGATTTTTGTATTTTATCTTGATTGGCTTTTCATTCTGCTCATGTACGTAGAAATTGAAGTTTTCTATGTATAAGTGTAATGGGGATTGATGGCAGTGATACTCTCATGCTGAACTACATCTCAAGCTCCTTTTCACTCATATTTGGAGAGAGGATCTCACTAAGTTATTGAGGATGTCTTGAATTTGCAATTCACTTGCCTCAGACCTTCTAGTAGCTGAGATTACATGCATGCCTATCATTTTTATATGGATTAGCTTGTTCTTATTTATAGGATAAAGACCACATTATTTTAAATGTAGCTTTGAGAAATGTTGCAATTCTCTTTATCTTTTAATTTTCATTGTAATCAGAATAACAAAATAAAACTTACTGTCTCCAAAACTTTAAATATAGATTTCAGTAACATTAATTCAATTTGTTGTGCAATATATCTCTACAATGTTTACATCTCAATAAACAAAACAAAACAAAACAACCCACAATGCCTAGGAAGCAAGGGCTCATTTCTGTCTCCTCATCACAAAACTATTCTCTTTTGTTCAGAAAGCTTCTTTTTTAGTTTAGAGATGTCATGTTCATAGAATTCTGCAGTATTCTTTCTGTGACATGTCAGTTAACCTAGTGTAGATACATTTTGTAAAATTTATAATTAGAATAAATTCTTTGACTTCAAAGTTCCATAGTTTTATATTCCAATATGGCTCATCGTTCTTTTCAAGGGATATTTGGTTTGTGTCCCCCATGGTAGCTCTGTTGAATAACAATGTAACAACACTGGTGTGCAATGTTTTTAATTTGCTATTGATGTGAGGGCTTATTGCCACAATCACTAAGAACTCCGTCTACCTGACTCCATGTTTGCATTTACAATTAAATGCTATAACTTTTAGTATATTTTTTTAGCAGGGAAATAATCTTATTTGTATTTTGCAGGGATATTCATACAATTTAAAGGATAGATTTCTCTGCAAAAAATTTTTAACACTGGAAGGTTGATGAATATTACATGGACCCTCTAGTTAACTTTAAGAAGTATAAACAACTTTAAATTTAATCTTTCAATTTTGAACAACATCATGCCCAAGAGTGTTCAATCAACTGACACATATTTAGGGATTTTTGAAAATCCCTACCACTTTTGACTTCAAATATTTATTCCATGTTGGTTACAAAATAACTATCACTTAAATATTTATTAACCTTTGTTTTTATATATAAAATTGATCTAACCAGCATAATATCCCACTTGTGATTAAGAACAGGGATTCTATAAGTCTATAGTAGTTTCAAAATATTTTCAAAGTCTTATGCTTTGCAATTACCATTTTGCTTCACTGTATTTCACTTTTCAGTAAGTGGGGATTTATGTCTCTTAGTATGATGGTGATTCTTTGTTTTCATTCAACCCTTTCCGTGTTTTCTTTGAGTGTTTGGGAAGTATGAAGTACATAGCGAATGTATTTCCTCTTAACTCAGAACCTAGGGAAAGGGTCCTTTTCTCTATCTTGCCTCTTTTCAAAGTTTTATTTTTTTTTAAATTTAAAACGTCTTCTATGTCCTATAACTGTTTAAACTATGTTTTGTGTACTATAATTTAGACATCCCAGGTTTTGTTGATCACTTTGTATGTGTCATTATTATATCCTTTTGCTTTCAGTATGTGTGTGTTCTTAGATTTAGAGTATCCTGTAGACTACCTAAAATTGCAATATTTAGAGTTAATTCAGATATCCAAATTTTGTTTGGATCAGAATTCTGTAATCTTGCATTTGCCAACAAAAAACTCTAAAAATGAAGAATCTCCTACTCATACTTTGTATGAGTATCAACTTGACTTCACTTTATTAAAAAAATGAATATGTGTCTTTTTAAGATTATATTATTGTTACAGGTATATATGCCTATCAACAGTATTGTTGTTATGCTTTTTTCTTTCAAATTCTATTGCAAAATTACATGTTTGGAGACCCGTCATTACAATAAAATAGAATTGTTTTTGCCAAGAAATGTTTAAAATTTTATATGACTTATGATGGTGTGCTCTTACATTTTATTATGAAGGATTACCCTTAGTACTTTTTGGAGAACAGATCCAGTGTTGATGAATAGTGTGTATATTTTTATATGTTTAAAGTCTTCATTTTCCTTCTCTTTTGAAAGGTAGTATTGTGAATATAATGTCTTAGTTGATAATTTTATTCTTTCATTCCTTGAATATAGATAGACTTGAATTCCTTCCTGTGTTGTGAAGATTCGACTAAGGATTTCACGATTATATAGTTATACATTTCTAGGTGACCCATCTTTTCTCTTGGATGCTCCCAGTGTCCTGAGTTTTTAAACTTGGATTACAACCTACTTTGAGTCTTTACAACTTGGAGAAAACTGAGCTGCTTGGATGTTTCATTTTTCCTATTTTCTGAGATGTGTTTATTAGTACTGGAAAGAGAACTTAAGGGCGATTTAGCACTTTGCATTTTTTACTTTGTCTGGCCTTCAAATTTTGATGCTCTAGCTCAACCTCCTATGTTGCTATGTAAATCCACCCCTGACTCTTTCAGACATTTTCTAAAGAAAGTCATTCAACATATATTTTCTGCTTATTACTATTAATAATTCTTGACTAATTTTATTCTATTCTTTGTTTGTTGGTTTAGTTCAGTAAACTTATTTTAAATGATAACTGACTATTCCCTTTGAGTGATTCATAACTTTGCTTACAGTCGATTTAGCCATGTTTTTTTTCTGTTGGTAAGCAGGAACCGCTTTTTGAACAGCCCCAAATATTCACATGTTTTTATATTTTTATCTTTAATGAAACAGAAGCAAGTTGGTAGATTTTTAAAACATATTCTGAAGGAGGAAACTCTTTGTGTAACACAATGTATTTTTCTCTACTATATTACTCTCCATAGTAATGTACTCATGTTGGATACTGTGAACACAAAGATGATTAGGAAAATCTTCAAAGTAATTTTCTGTGTGTATTTTTATTTGATTTATATATTTCTACAGTAATGATGCACTTGGATTTAATAATCCACTCCCCTGCTGATGTTATTTTTTGCTGTAATTTCTTAGGTTTACAAAATATACTCTGCCCAGTACAGTAAGTAAAAATTTTTGTTATTTTTATTTTTTACAGCCATGACTTCTCATCACCCTCGACAAATTTTACCACAGCAGGGAATAAAAGAGAGAGAAGAAAGATATGGAAAGTGCAACTTTGACTATTTACAACCAAGAAAACAATGGGAAAATATAGGTGAGAGTAAAGTTCAAAAATTGTATTATAATTGACAAAATGAATCAGTAGTCCCTATTTATGATAAAAATTTTATGGTCAAAAGACACCAGAGAAAATTAATATCTGAAACAAAAATTCAATGTATTCCAATTTTTGGGGGGAGTTTTATATGTCTTTAAGAATAAATCCACAGCCATTTTTGAACTGAAAGTCAATGTGGAAAAAAAAAAAAAGTAGCACTGATTTAAAATTCCAGTCAAACATTTGCCCAGAAAAGATATTTCTAAAAGGGAACTGTTTGGCAGTTTCTTTATAAAATGTCCAATTTTCTGAAACAAAAGATGAATTTATCCTTCAGCCTAAATGGACAAAATATTATAAATTGTAGAAAAATTTCTACTTCCCCACTATTGCTCAATGACAATTCTGATACAGATTTCTGGAAAGTACACTATATAGATAATGCTATAAGAAACGCAATAAGCCATGTCTCTACCATGAATAATGACCAGTATATTTACATTGGTGATAAAATTATGCCTATAGAGAAATCCTAGTTCTTTTCCAAAGGAAGTTTACCAAGATGAAAAATGTAGGAAAGTCTTGCTTCAGTGGTCAAAAACTAGTATTCATTAAAATATTCATAGCCAAGACAAAACCTGCAAGTGTAAGATATGTGAAAGGGCTCTTAACCACAGTGCAGAGCTTGCTTAATACAAGAGAATTTATAGAGAAAGACAGCCCAATATGTATAGAAGATATTGAGCAGGCAAATGCTTTGATATATTTTTTAAACACAGCAGATACTATGACAGCGATAAATTCTACGAATTTAAAGAATGTGGAAAAACTTTTAGGGAAAAGTTACAACTTGTTAAGTATCATAGGATTTATACTGAAGGAAAGACATGTAAATGTAAAAAGTGTGGGAAAGCCTTAAAAAGTTTTTCAACCCTTACTCAACACCAAAAAATTTATTCTGCAGAGAAGACCTACCAATGTGAAGAATGCAATGCTTTGAAAAACTTCCCTCAACATCACAGAGTTCATACAGGAGATATGCCATGCAAATGCAAAGAATGTGACAAAACTTCCAATAAAAGCTCCAATCTTATTTGTCACCAGTGGACACACCCTGGAGTGATGACCTACCTATGTAAACAATTTTGCAAAGGTTTCAGTCAAAAACCAAGCCTTAAAGATTACCAGAGAATTCATACTGGAGAGAAGCCCTTCAAATGTAAAGTATGTGCAAAAGTTTTACTAGAAAATCACATCTTGATTTCCATAACAGGATTCATACTGGAGAGAAGCCCTACAAATGTAAAGTGTGTGGTAAGAGTTTTAAGAGAAACTCAAATCTTGATCACCACAACAGGATTCATATTGGAGAGAAGCCCTACAAATGTAAAATGTGTGGCAAGAGTTTTAATCACATATCATCACTTACTCAGCACCAACGAATAAACACTGGAGAGAAGCTCTACAGCTGTGAAGAATGTGGCAAAGCTTTTAATAGCATCTCACAGCGTAATTGGCACAAAAGTATTCATACTGGAGAGAAACCCTACAAATGTAATGTGTGTGGTAAAAGTTTTAATACAAACTCACATCTCCATTACCACAACAGTATTCATACTGGAGATAAGCCCTACAAATGTACAGTGTGTGGCAAGAGTTTCAATCAAAAATCATCACTTGCTCAGCACCAGCGAGTCCACACTGGAGAGAAGCCCTACAAATGTAAAGAATGTGGCAAACGTTTTCATCAAAAAATAGTACTCACCCAGCACCTGAGAATCCACACTGGAGAGAAGCCCTCAAATGTAGAGAATGTGGCCAAAATTTTAATCAACAATCATCCCTTACTCGACACCAGACAACCCATACTAGAGAGAAGTCCTATAAATGTGAAGAATGGCAAAGCTTTTAATATTGAAGATCACATTTTACTAAACATTATAGATTTTATACTGAAGAGAATTTATACAATGAAAACATTGCATCAGTGTCTTTAAGGATGAATCAACCCTTATTTCACAGTAGTTAAACACTATTTCACACCAGCAATATGATAGCACAGAAATTATATAAATGTAAAATAGGTGACAGAGTCTCCAATAGTTCCTACGAAACACCTCAGAATTCATACAAGTGAGAAGACGTGTGGAAAAATTTTTGCAAAGCTTTTGGCCATTGATCAAACATTTTTAAAACACTGCAGGATTTATAGCATATAGAAACCCAAAGAATGTGTCCAAGGCTGTATTCAAATTTAAAACATATTTAAATTTCTGACCTCATATCTGTAGCAAATGTGGAGTAGAATTTGTCCAAAGTGTGTACCTTATATAAAAGCAAAATATTTACAAAAACACCTTGACAAATATAAAGATTGTAGTAAGTTTCTTATCTATAGCCCATCCCTTGAAGTATTTGGGACCTGGGAGGGAAAAATCATTTAAATATAGAAAATGGGTAATTGCTTTTGACATTTGCTGAAAATTTTCTTAACATCTTTAGCTGATATTGTAGAAATAAGGAAATACAAATATAAAATTGTGCATCCCTAAAATGACATAATTTTAGTATAAATCAACAATTACTAAAGAGTCTCATTTTTCACAACTGGAGACATAATAATTCTCTGAGTTGATTATTTCAGAAGTCTCTTAAGATTTATATGAAATTTAAAATTTAAATTTTTAAAAGCCTCTTAAACTTAGGGACACTTAATCAGGAAACAACATCCTCAGATTTTTTTTTTTTTTATTTAGAGATACGTTTGCTAAGTTGTATAGGGCCTCACTAAGTTATGGAGCCTGGCTTTGAACTTGCAAAGCGTCTCACGTCCCTAAGGTCATGGCATGGACCACCCTGCCCATTTTACAGAGCATTTTTACTTATATTTCATTACAGATGCAATGTGTTACTAAAAAAAGTGTGAATTTTTTAATGTAAACCTTGTCATGCATTTAATGATGTTATTAAGACACACATCTCCACTATTCAATTTGCTAATGGATCGATGCAATAGTAAAACTTTCTATTGGGTAAATAATGCTATAATGTCTCCATTAATTATTTCATATTTTTAATCAAGTATTTTTCGGAGAATATTATTTATGTAAATTATATACTCTCTTGTTTGTAATTATGGGAAAATTAAGACAGTTATAGGAAGGACCTAGGGATACTAAAATAATGCCCAGATATCCCTAGTTTGAATCATGAGTTTAACATTTCACCTTATAGAGTAGCAGTACTCCCTAAGGGAGCTACAACTCCAGAGAGTTATACAAGCTCCCAATCAGGGAGAGGAGAAAGACCCAAGAGACTAGGAGCCAACGTGCGTATTCAGGCAATAAAGGAGGGTTGCTGAAGGGGGAAAGAGTCTTAATGTTTCCTCGGAAATCCACATGGTTTATAGGCCCATCCTGATTCTTGGACTGAAGAAACTATGCAGTTCCTCATGAATTCTATGACTTTCATCACTGAGGTGACTACTCGCCTCTAGTATAGGAGAAACATCACAATTTGGGACCACTTCTTTAGTTTTGCTTACCCAGTAAAAAAGTGTAACTAGAAACATGTAAAATGATGACTTTAAAAAGAAAAAGACATACTGTAGGAGCATTCATGCCCCCACATTTTTTATTTCAATATATATTTTGATTTTGTAGGACCCTTTGGTTCTACTTAATAATTTACAATATAATGTTTGTTATACTTATTGGATTATATGATAGATAGCATGTGTCATGGTCTCCCAGAACCCTCTGCAACCCAGTAATTATAAGATACTATAAACTAACCATGTCCCTCCTCAGATCTTATAGCTCCAACAGCCCATGACACCACAGAGAGAGAAACACAATTTTGATTGAAATAAACCTCTAGACTCTCATCTATAAGTTTTGTTCAATAATTTCCCTCATGGGTTAAGGTGAGGTTCTGGCCCAAAGGTGTCCCCAGCTGTTTCCCTCTTTTCACCCACATAATCTTCTCCTCATCATGGGCAAGACAACCATGTACTTCTCATCCCTGGAATCCTGGGCATGTGAATTGACCTTCTCAGTCTTTCTTCAAGAGAAATGTTCCCAATTCACAAATAGAGCAAAACTGGTTCCCCAAGGACCTGGTCTGCTGTTACTGAGAAACAAAAGTAAAAAATACTGAAAATGGGGGCTGGGCCTGTGGCTCAGCCATAGAGTGCTCACCTAGCACATGCAAGGTACTGGGTTCCATCCTCAGCACCACAGAAAAATAAATGGATAGATTAAAGGTATTGGGTCCAACTCCAACTAGAAAATATATTTTAAAAAAATAAATACTGAAAAGGCAATGTATCTAGCAACTAGGGGAATGCAAGTTAAAACTGCACTGAGATTCCCTTTCACTCAAGTCAAAATGGCATTTATCCAGAATACAGTAACAATCATGCTCACCCACATGAATGGGGTCCTAAGAGGAATAAGGTATATTTTATGTTTGGTAAATTTTACCACAATGGACTCTATGGTCATGTATAACTAAGAAGAACAAATAAAATAGAAAAAAAAACATAAAACATACTAAACAGGTCCATAGGATCAAATTGATAGCATCACACTCGGATAAGGAAATGTCTTTAGGTACATTACAGAATTTTCTAAATAGCTCCCCCATTGGATGCTGACAAAGCTGTTGGAGTCTGAAGGGAAGGTGGAGGTTCAGGGTGATGCATGGAGAACAAAGGACCCCCCCCATTTTCATCTGCAGGAGCTGGGGTCCCAGGGGGCAGGTAACCTCGAGGCCTCCATGATTAATTAAGGCAGAGAGGAGCAGGGTGCATTCGAATCTATGGAGTTATTTACCAAATTAGGAAAACCTGGAATTGGCTTTCCTGGAGTCCCAATCAAACCCAAATTGTTTTTCATTAAGAGACAGACCCTGGAGCCCCCCCCCCTAATGAGAAGTCTTCACTGTATTATGTGACTTTTTGATTCCCTGAATTGGGGGGACAAGACCAGAGCTCTCTTTGGAAACACATCGGCTTTGTTTGCATCATGACAAGCAGGTAAGGTCTGTCTTTTTTTCTATTTCTTTTTTCTTGTCAAGTGCAGAGTATTCAGCTGATACTAAGGATGCACACCTGGGCAGGGGGTCTCTGGTTTTAGGAGGAGGCAGGATCCCATTGCCTGAGATCCAGGGGACTGTCAGGAACTAGGGAGAGCACCCCGGGTGGCCTTGATTTGTGCAAGGCTGTTATCCTGTGGCCACCACAGGTTTTTCTCTCAAAAAGAAAAAAAAAAGTGGCATATGCCTGTCATTCAGTGGCTGGGTAGGCTGAGGCAGGAGGATGGGGAATTCAAAGCCAGCCTCAGCAAAAGCAAGTTGCTAAGCAAGTCAGTGAGACCCTGTCTCTAAATAAAATTCAAACTAGGGCTGGGGAAGGGGCTCAGAGTTCAAGTCCTCTGAATTCAACCCCCAGTTCGCCAGAGAGTGAGGGAGCCCAGGTGCATCTGGGGTTTACCAGGTCTCTGGGTCTCTTCTGTGCTGATCTCCTTACTCTGCGTCCAGCCTCAATGTGGCCTGAGATGCAGATTCAACACAGCTGGAGGAAAATGAGCTCTAATGCTGCCAACCTGGTTGGAGCCTTCCAGGCCCAGTCGAGAGCCTCCACCCCTGGGCAGTTCCCAAGGGAGGAAAGGCCAATTCTGCTTGGAGAATTTTGCACAGATGAACAGAGGACATGTCAGCACCCGAAGACGATCTGGGTGGTCTTATTATAGGAGGAGGCCCAGGTGATGAAACTGTCAAGAAATGACTTCAATTTCCTAACATCAAAACCCAACAGAACTTAGAATTCTGGTCACCCTAACCCTGACTCAATGCCGAGACCTCAAAAGGAAAAAAAAAAAAAAGAGAAAAGTTGCACCCAAACCCTGTCATTCTTGTTTCCTCTGCCTGGAGCAGATATCACGCCCCTGTCACTCAAAAAGAAGGCTCGCTGGGCTCAGGCTGTGGAGAGCGGAGACTGACTGATTCCTTGTCCAATCAGAAGCCCCTGTGCTGAGCGCTGTCCAATCCTGAGCGTAGCCAGCAGCAGCGAGTGGGCCTCCACGCTGGGAATGGGATTTATTTCTCCGTGGTCTGTGGTTCCTCTCAGATTCCTGCAGTTGGACTCCAGGCTTCGCTCCTGCCCAGGATCCCGGGTGGCCCTGCCATGCAGGGGCTGAAGCTCACCAGTCCAGGCTTGGCTGCTGGGCACCAGAAAATGGTGAGTGTGCAGTGGCACCTGGTGCCTGGACAGGGAGGTTCTGGAGGTAGGTTGGGCAGGGAGGCCGTCCGGTAGGACCAGCTGTGATGGGAACCCTAGCTGGCGGACACTTTTGGGCGCTCTCTGAGACCACAGGCCTGAACCCGTTGTGGACAGCGCCCATCAGTCCCACTGGCCAGCCTGTTGTGGAGCGTGACAGTGGGGGAGACCCCTGGCAGGCTCCCCATCCCCTGGGCAGCCTCAGCCCCTACTGAATCCTATCTATCTGACAGGTGAGCGAGGCTGCCAGGCATTTTCCTGGCTGTGGTGATTAACAGGTTGGACCACTGGAAGACTCCAATCTCTGAGCCTGGCGATGACGCACACCTGTCATCCCAGCGGCTGGGGGTGGGGCTGATGCAGGAGGACTTCGAGGTCAAGGACAGCCTCCGCAAATGGGTGAGGCACTTAGAGACTCAGGGAGACCCTGCCTCGAAATCAAATGTAAAATAGGGCTGGGGATGGGGCTCAGTGGTGGAGTGCCCCTGAGTTCAATGCCCAGCACCCCCACTCCCCCCAAAAAAAAATCAAATTTCCAAACACCATTTTCCTGCAGAAGGGATGCTGCAGTGAACAGGGACCTTGCCTATTCCTAAGCTAGTTTTGTGGAGTTTATTTCTTCTTCTTTTTTTTTTTTTTTTGGTGGTTGTTGTGTTTTGGTAGTTAACAGAAGGGTGCTTTACCACTGAGTTCTCTCCCTGGTAGTTTTTAGTTTATATTCTGCCCGCTGGTCTAGCTAAGTTGCTGAGATTGGCCTGGTTAGGGTTTGATATATAATGACTTTTCAGTTGCAATTAAGTGTATGATTTTTACCACCACGTGGGTTCGTGGGTGGACCCTGTTGACGTCGTGATTCCTTGATGACAATTGTAACAGAACAGCTTCACAATGCACGTGTTAGGTAATAACTTCTTCTTCTTATAATTTATTTTTCTTATAATTTTTTGCTCTTATAATTCAAAAGTTTCTTGGTTAAGTTTACATATATTTAACTTTGTGGATGAAATTTAGGATTATGTGTTTCCATTAAGAGTAAAACATGCTGGATTGTTTATTAGAGCATCAGAGTTATACATAATACCACCTTCATATGGCACCCGTGTAAAACTTACCCATGGTATTTTATACTATTTTTAAGCTGAATGTACCATGACTATTAATGTATTATCCCAGTCATATGAACTGATTGCAGCAAGTCCCTGTGGTGGGGGACTCTCATGTGTCTTTAATAGCAAAACAGTTTCCACAAATAGTTAAGAAGCACTTAAACTCCTTGAGTTTATTAGAATTCTTTTGTTTCCTATTTTCATTGATATATTTATTTTTCTTTCTGATAGGGTTTTAGTTTACATTTCTCGGGTTTCTAAAGATGTAAGATTCTTTTTATTCTTATTTTTGAACACATGGGTATCTCCTGGACAAATTGGCAGCTCAAGTCTCCTCCCTGAATTTCTTCTGTGGTGGATTTCAGAGTATTGGGACCCTGAGAATCACCACTCCGTGGGCCCTTTTAATACCCAAGGGGGCTGGGATCTCCAGGGGTCTCAGGTTTTTCTTCCTCCTGAGCTTTTATTTTGGGGGGCAGGGGTGTCATAGTGGATTGAACGCAGAGGTCCTTTTCCACTGAGCTACATCCTTCGTACTTTTTATCATTTATCTTGAGACAGAGGCTGAGTCTGTCTTTGAACATGTGCCTCAGCCTCCTGAGTGGCTGGGATTACAGGTGTGTGCCCTCCTGCCTGGGGCCCCCTGAAAGTTCTAAATGTAAGGGAAGCAAAATGTCAGATCCAGAACCCTGTCTCCCAGAAGAAAGTTGTACATATGTATCAATGAATTCCTCAAATTCAAGTCCACTGTCCCCATTTCCAGTAAAAATGTGTGTGTGTGTGTGTGTGTGTGTGTGTGTGTGCGTGCGCTCGTGCATGTGTATTCCCTCTATCTTTCCCAGGCCAGACACCTTGTCAGAATGTCTTTGGGCTGAGTTTCCCCCCTGTGGACTGCATTTCCTGGGGGTCTCTTGCCCTCTGTGATATGTTCCTGGTCCTGGTTTGCCTCTGCCTGACACAAGGATCCCACACCTGGCACATCTGAGGTCTCTTGAGTGTCTGGTAAATCTCAGCCACCTGTGGACCTATTAGCAGGTGCATTTAGGGGAAGTAGTTTCTTAGGGGAGTAGGTGATGGCCCTGTGGCTGGGAGGAGTTTCCTTATCCAGAAGCCACTTCAGAAGTTCCCTCGTCCTGGATCCTATGGATACTGGAACATTGTTGGGCATGCAGCCATTTATTAACACACTGGTTCAAGTTCCTTTAGAAATGCATCCAGAGTGGTTGTTACTCTGTAAGCTTTTAAAGAACTCCATGCTGTTTTTAAATATGGCTGCACTGAGCTTACATTCTAGCCCCATGTGAGCGGGTCTTTCTCCATATCCATGTCATTGAAGGACTAGCTCCCTCACCTGTTTGATAGGAGCCTTTCCCACAGCTGGACTCAGGCTGCAGAAGCTCTCCTACTCGCCTGGGGACTGAATTCCTGATGCAATTGGTTAGAACCCAGGCTTCCTGTGTTCACTGCAAGAAAGTGGTGTGAGCCTATTCTATAAAGAAACAGGGAGCTGTGGTTTTAGTTCTTTTTCTTCACTCCTGGGGGGGGATCATAGTCCATGTAAGTGCTTGCAGCCAGTGTGAAGCCCTTCCTTTGTGATCCAGGGAGATTTGCACATGCTCAGTTGCCATTGCATCCAAAACTTGGTGGGTTAGGATGGAGTCCATGGAATGGGAAAAAATGTTGGAACCCTGAGTGCCTGGACATACTTCTACCAGAAACAACTGGTCAGGCCTGGAGTTATTACTGAGGTAGTGGGGAGAGGGCTCAGGCAGGGCTGCAAGGTGGACTGCATTTGTCCAGTCTACCCTTAGGGACTGGCTAGGTAGGAGCTGGACTGTTAGCAACCACATTTGCAGATCATGCTGGAAAATCCCTTCTAGGGATAAACTGGGACCCTTGAGACCTCACTCCCCTTCCTGCCCTGGTCCCATGGATAAAGTTCATGACCCTCCAAAGCCATAGAAAAGCACCCCTTTTTCTCTCGTCCTGATACTTGTGTTTATCCAGCTTGCTCTTCTATGAGCACCAGACAAATGGTGTTTCCAGGTATAGTCATTTAGTGTCCAATGTGCTCCATTTGTGACCCCAATCAGTCTGCCTCTACTCTGAGTGATACTGGATGGGGGTATTGTGTCCCAATTATGTGGCACATTGCTGAAGGCAGGTCTAATGCCCACATGTGCCCAAACTTTGCCTGCCCTTTAAATGGTAGAAATTTTCTCTGCGGTCCATGTATAACTTTATTTAAGAGGGACTCAAAACAGAAGAAGGTATTTATTTGGTGTATCCATGTGTGTATAGAATCCAGGAGCCTCCTATTCTGGTATAATTTTTGAAACATAATCCTACTCAATATGTGCTTCTTTGGGGTGTTGGAGTGTAATCCAGTACCACGCACGTCCTACACCCAAGCCCTACCAGTGCTCTGCGCCTCCAGTTCCCACACCTCCCTTCACGTTGGTTTGTCTTGTTCATTCACATCAAATCCTCTGCTGGAGATGGTTGCATTTATCTAGGCCTTTTCATTGCACTTAGTAATAAAAATGACATTTACATACATGCGGAGTCATCTATGAAATTTCTGCAGTGTGCAAAATTTTTGGTCCTCAAATTTCTGCAATATGATAATTTTATAATATGCATTAGTGCCTGGTAATGATAGCTCCTGATTTTACTCTTATAGTTCAGAATTCTTGGCTAATTTCATATCAATATAAATAGAAGAATTTTCAAACTGTTTGCTTTTGTCTCGTCTACAATGAAAAGGAAATCATGGTGAAATTTTGATGGGGTGTTATCATAGATGAACCTGAGTGAAGTCGTCCTCTTTATAATGAGGAGTCCTATCATCTATTCCCAGGATGTGTAATTCAGTCTCTTATGTGCTGATCTGTATTTGCACATTTTTCAAATTCTGCAGGTGTCCTTTTAATGTATGATTATATGTGAAATGTGACATTTAGGTGACATCGATAAAAAGCTGACATGGTGTTTCATAGTATTTGTCAAACTGTATGCAATATGGCAAACAAAATGTGGCTGATTGCCAGAAATGGTTATTTCTGGATGGAATTTTCAGGATGTCCTATTACTGAACAATATCCTCAGCCCTTTTTAAACTTTTACTTTATAATTTTAAATTATTAAATTTTCTTCTTAATTTTTAAAAATTACTATTGCCTTTTTTAAAAATTTAGGCAGGTTTAACTACGTTCCTGGGGTCAGCTTCACAATTGTGATCCCCCTGACTCAGCCTCCAGACCAATGGATATATCAGGAGTATATCACCACAGGCATCCTATCCCAATATTTCTTTCTTTTTCTTTTTTTTAGGATTTTTTTAGGACATGATTTAAATTTATATATATATATATATATATATATATATATATATATATATATATATATATATATATATTAGTTTTTATTATTTTTTAAACACAATATTAGTGGAATGCATTCCAATCCTTTTTACACATATAGAGCACAATTTTTCATATCTGTATATAAAATATGTTCATATCAGTTTATGCCATTATACATGTATTCATTTCTTTCTGCATTACAATTCTTAATACACATATATCACAATTTTTCATCTCTCTTTGTATATAAGGTATGTTGACACCCAATTCAAGTCTTCATACATGTCTTTTGAATAATGATGTCAATCATGTCATTGTATAATGATAACCATCACATTCCACCATCCTTGCTAATCCCCTGTCCCCTTCCTCTCCCTCCCACCCCTCTTACCTATCTAGAGTTAATCTAATCCTCCCATCCTCTCCCTCCCTACTCCACTGTGCATCATTCCCCATATATCAGAGAAAACATTTGGCATTTTTTGGGTGGATTGGCTAACTTCACTTAACATAATACTCTCCAACTCCATCCATTTACTGGTAAATGCCATGATTTTATTCTCTTTTAGTGCTGAGTAATATTACATTGTGTATATATACCACACATTTTTTATCCAGTCATCCACTGATGGGCATCTAGCTTGGCTCCACAGTTTAGCTATTGTGAATTGTGCTGCTATAAACATTGATGTGGTTGTGTCCCTGTATTATGCTGTTTTTATGTCCTTTGGGTATAGTCTGAGGAGTGGGATAGCTGGGTCAAATTGTTGGTACTATTTCCAGTCATTTTGCCAATTTTTAAATTGCTTCTTTTGTTTCAATTTCATTAATTTCAGCTCTGATTTAAATTAATTTATGTCCCTTATTGCTTTTGGTGTTGATTCATTTTTTCCCTAGGGCTTTGAGATGTAATTTTATCCCATTTATTTGACTTTTTCTTTTTTTAAGGAATTAACTCTATGCAATGAACTTTTCTATTAGTAATGCTTTCATAGTGTCCCAAAGATTTTGATATGTTGGATCTATGTTCTCATTCACCTCTAAGAATTTTAAAATCTCCTCTTTGATGTTTTCTGCAACCCATTGTTCATTCACTAGCATATTATTTAGTCTCCAGGTGTTGGAGTAGCTTCTATTTTTATCATTGATTTGTAATTTTGTTCCATTATGATCTGATAGAATGCAAGGTAGTATCTTTACTTTCCTGTATTTGCTTAGAGTTGCTTTTTGGCATAATATATGGTCTATTTTAGAGAAGGATCCATTTGCTGCTGAGCAGAAAATGTCTTCACCTGTTGAAGAATAAAATAGTCTATGTATGTCAGTTAAATCTAAGTTATTGATTGCATTATTGAGTTCTATAGTTTGTTTGGCTTTTGTTTGGAACATCTATCCAGTGGTAAAAGAGGTGTGTTAGTCACCCAAAATTATTGTCTTGTGGTCTACTTGGCCCTTGAACTTGAAGAGTCTTTTTGAACATAGATGCTCCATTGTTTGGGGCATAAATATTTATAATTGTTATGTCTTGTTGGTGAATGGTTCCTTTAAGCAGTATGAAAGGTCCTCCTTTATCCCTTCTCATTAACTTTCACTTGAAGTCTTCATTATTTGATATAAGGATGGAAACCTCTGCTTGCTTCCACAGTCCATATGAGTGGTATATTTTTCAAAATTTTTTTGTAGATGGACCCAATACATTTATTTATTTTATTTATTTTTATGTGGTTCTGAGGACTGAACCCAGGGCTTCACATGTGCTAGGTGAGCACTCTACCGCTGAGGCCCAACCCCAGCCCAAGTGTTATATTTCCTTCCAACCTGTCACATTCAGTCTTTGGATGTCTTTTCCTATGAGATGAGTCTCTTGGAGGCATCATATTGTTGGGTTTTTATTTTTCAATCCAATCTGCCAGTCTTTTGATTGCTGAGTTTTGAACATTAACGTTCAGGGTTATTATTGAGACATGATTTGTATTCCCAGTTATTTTTGTTCATTTTTGGTATTTAACTTGACTTGGTTTCTCTTTGATACGTTTTTTTTTTTTTCTTTAGAGTGATAGCTTTTCTGATTTTCAAAGTTGTTTTTCATTTCCTCCTCATGGAATATTTTGCCAAGGATATGTTGTAGGGCAGACTTATTGGTTGTAAATTCTTTTAACTTTTGTGTATCGTGAATGTTTTTATTTTCTCATAAAAAATAACATCTAAATCGAAATCTAATTGCTAATCAAAATTTAATTTTGCTGGGTATGATTTTTGGTTGGCATCTGTTTCTTTCAGAGCTTGGTATATGTTGTTGCAGGATTTTGCAGCTCTCAGGGTCTCGGTTGAGAAATCAGAGATCATGATTTGTTTCCTCCACATATAATCTGATTCCTTTCTCTTGTGGCTTTTAAAATACTCTGCTTCTCCTGCATGCTAGGTGTTTTCATTATGATGTGCGTTGGTGTATATCTGTTGTGATTTTGTTCATTTGGTGCCCTGTACACTCCTTGTATTTTGATTTTCCCATTCACTGTACATGTTTGGAATTTTTTCTGATATTATTTCATTGAACAGATTGTCCATTTCTGTAGTTTGGATCTCTATGCCTTCCTCTATCCCAATAGTTGTTAAATTTGGTCTTTTCATGTTATCTCATAATTCTTGAATCTTCTCATGATTTCTTACCATCTTCACTGGGGTCAATTTTATTTTTTCAAGATTATATATTTTGCCTTCAATGTCAGAGGTTCTGTCTTCCAAGTGATTATTCTGTTGGAGTTGCTTCCTATTGAGTTCTTAATTTGGTTTACTGTTTCCTTCATTTCAACGATCTCTGTTTTTTTTTTTTTTCAAAATCTCTATCTCCGTATTGAAGGAATCTTTTTCTCTCTGTATATGCTTATGTAGCTCTTTATCAAAATGATCCTCTGCTGCCTGTATTTGCTCTTATATCATCCTTTATTTCACAGAAAATTATGTGCTAGCTTGACTCCTTCTCTGTTATTTCTCCTGCTGTTCTGACAATGGATTCTAATAATGTAGCATCTTTGTTTGCGGCACATTCTTTTTAGTTTTTCATGTTGTTCATGCATCTTCCCTTTTGTCTCTGTGTTTTCAAGGTGTTACTATTTTTACCCTGTAGGCTTATAATCCCCAATGGGTTCTGATACCTTTTAAAAATATATATATATTTATTTTTTGAATACATAACAACAGTAGAATGCATTACAATTCTTACTACACACAGAGCACAATTTTTCATATCTCTGTATATACAGTATATTCATGCTAATTTATGCCATTATACATGTACTCATTTCTTTCACCATTACAACTTTTGTATAACACAATTTTCATATCTGTGTGTATATAAGGTAGGTAGGCACCAAATTCAAATCTTCATACACGTGTTTTTGAATGATAATGTTGATCATATTCCACCATCCTAGCTAATCCTCTTTTCCCTCCATTTTTCTCTCACCCTCTTCCCTATCTAGAATTAATCTAGTCCTTCCATGCTCTCCCTCCCTACCCCACTGTGAGTCACCACACATATATCAGAGTAAATACTTGGCATTTGTTTTTTGGGGATTGGCTAACTTCACTTAACATAATATTCTCCACCTCTATCCATTTACTGGCAAATGCAATGTTTTTATTCTCTTTTAGTGCTGAGCAATATTTCATTGTGTATATATACCACATATTCTTTATCCATTCATCCACTGAAGGGCATCTAGGTTGGCTCCACCGTTTAGCTATTGTGAATTGTGCTGCTATAAACATTGATGTGGCTGTGTCCCTGTAGTATGCTGTTTTTAAGTCCTTTGGGTATAGACCCAGAAGAGGAATAGCTGGGTCAAATGATGGTTCCATTCCGAGATTTCCAAGGAATCTCCATACTGTTTTCCATATTGGCTGCACCAATTTGCATCCCCACCAGCAGTGTATGAATGTACCTTTTTCCCCACATCCTCACCAACACTTATGGTTATATGCATAATGGCTTCCATTCTGGGTGGAGAGAGACAAAATCTTAGTTTTGATTTGAATTTCTCTAATTGCTATGTTGAACTTTTCATATATATTTGTTGCTCAATTGTATATCATATTTCTGAGAAATGCTTTTTAAGTTTCTTGGTCCATTTATCAATTGGGTTCTTTGGTTGTGTTTTTTGGTGTCAAGATTGACTTCTTCATATACCCTAGAGATGAGTGCTATATCTGACGTGTGAGTGGTAAGAATTTGCTCCCATGATGTAGACTGTCTCTTCACCTCACTGCTTGTTTCTTTTGCTGAGAAGCTGTTCAGTTTTGATCCATCCACTTATTGAATCTTGGTTTTAATTTTTACACTATAGGAGTCTTATTAAGGATGTTGGGGCCTAATCCAACATGATGAAGATTTGGACCTACATTTTCTTCTCTTAGGTCCAGGATCTCTGGTTTAATTATTAGGTCCTTGATCCACTTTGAGTTGAGTTTTGTGCATGATAAAAGAGAGGGTCTTAATTTTATTTTGCTGCATATGGATTTGCAGTTTCCCTAGCACCATTTGTTGAAAAGGCTATTTTTTCTGCAATATGTTTTTGGTATCTTTGTCTAGTATGAGATAACTGTATTCATGTGGGTTATTCTCTGTGTTCTCTATTCTATACAATTGTTCTACTTGTGTATCTTGGTGCTAGTACCATGCTGCTTTTTTTTTTTTTAACTATTCCTCTGAAGAATAGTTTAAGGTCTGGTATAGTGATGCCACCTGCCTTCCTTTTCTAAGGATTGCTTTGCCTCTTCTGGGTCTCTCTGTTTTTCCAGGATTAAATTTTATTTCTTTTTCTATTTCCATGAGGAATGTCATTGGGATTTTGATTGGAATTGTATTAAATCTGTATAGTGCTTTTGGTAGCATGGTCATTTTGACAAAATTAATTCTACCTATTCAAGAACAGGGTAGAACTTTCCATCTTCTAGATCTTCTTTAATTATTTTTCTTTAGCACGTTGTAATTTTCATTGTACAAGGCTTTCACCTCTTTTGTTAAATTAATTTAGTCCCTTTCAATTCTCATTACCTGATTGTTTCCTTTCATTACTTCCCGCCCAACATTCTCCTTCATCTGTTTTATTAATCTTCTATTTATTCATTTATGTTTGATGCTATCTACATATACAGGAATGTGGAATTCACAGTGGTATATTTTTATATACCCATTTTAAAAAAAATTCATTTGATATTCTCCTTTCCTCTCACACCCACCCAGTCTCCTATTCTTCACTAATATTCTATATATCTTTATGATATCCAATTCTCCTTTCATGGCTACTCGGACATGCTTTTCTTATACAAATATAATTCAGGCATAAGAAAACAATCCACTGTTGATGATTATATATAGGCAATAGCGTATACAAATATATGTTTCTCATTATGTAAATAGTGTTATTTATTGGGAAAATATCACTTCCATTTTTGTTTGCCTTTTTAATCTTTTATTTTTATATACTTATTATTATTTTTGCTGTGGTTTTGACTTTTTTCTTGTGTCTTTTACAAAAACTTGTTTTTATTCTAGCAAAATATAAGTAAAATCTAATTTACCAATTTTAAGTTTTCAATCCCGTATCTTTTACAGTAGTCACAATGTTGTAAAAGCAACACCAGTTTTTAGTTTCTGATATTTTTTTTTTATTGGTCGTTCATAACATTACATAGTTCTTAATACATCATATTACATGGTTTGATTCAAGTGGATTATGAACTCCCGCTTTTACCCCGTATACAAATTGCTGTATCACATCAGATACCCTTCCATTGATTGACATATTGCCTTTCTAGTGTCTGATGTATTCTGCTGTCTGTCCTATTGTCTACTATCCCCCCTCCCCTCCCCTCCCCTCCCCTCTCCTTTTCTCTCTCTACCCCTTCTACTGTAAATCATGTCTTCCATTTGTATTCTCTTGACTTACCCCTCCTTACCTCTTATATGACATTTTGTATAACCCTGAGGATCGCCTTCCATTTCCATGCAATTTCCCTTCTCACTCCCTTTCCCTCCCACCTCTCATCCCTGTTTACTGTAAATATTCTTCTCAAGCTCTTCGTCCCTACCCTGTCCTTGTTTACACCCCTTATATCAAAGGAGTAATTTGGTATTTGTTTTATAAAGATTGACTAGCTTCACTTAGCATAATCTGCTCTAATGCCATCCATTTCCCTCCAAATTCTATAATTTTGTCATTTTTTAATGCAGAGTAATACTCCATAGTGTATAAATGCCACATTTTTTTTTATCCATTCATCTATTGAAGGGCATCTAGGCTGGTTCCACAGTCTTGCTATCGTGAATTGAGCTGCTATGAACATCGATGTAGCAGTGTCCCTGTAGCATGCTCTTGTTAGGGCTTTAGGGAATAGACCGAGAAGGGGAATAGCTGGGTCAAATGGTGGTTCCATTCCCAGCTTTCCAAGAAATCTCCATACTGCTTTCCAAATTGGCTGCACCAATTTGCAGTCCCACCAGCAATGAACAAGAGTGCCCTTTTCCCCGCATCCTCTCCAGCACTTATTGTTGTTTGACTTCCTAATGGCTGCCAGTCTTACTGGAGTGAGATGGTATCTTAGGGTAGTTTTGATTTGCATTTCTCTGACTGCTAGCGATGGTGAGCATTTTTTCATGTACTTGTTGATTGATTGTATGTCCTCCTCTGAGAAGTGTCTGTTCAGGTCCTTGGCCCATTTATTGATTGGGTTATTTGTTATCTTATTGTCTAATTTTTTGAGTTCTTTGTATATTCTGGTTATTAGGGCTCTATCTGAAGTGTGTGGAGTAAAGATTTGTTCCCAGGATGTAGGCTCCCTATTTATCTCTCTTATTGTTTCTTTTGCTGAGAAAAAACTTTTTAGTTTGAGTAAGTCCCATTTGTTGATTCTATTTGTTAACTCTAGCGCTATGGGTGTCCTGTTGAGGAATTTGGAGCCCGATCCCACAGCGTGTAGATCATAACCAACTTTTTCTTCTATCAGATGCCGTGTCTCTGATTTAATATCAAGCTCCTTGATCCATTTTGAGTTAACTTTTGTGCACGGCGAGAGATAGGGATTCAGATTCATTTTGGTGCAAATGGATTTCCAGTTTTCCCAGCACCATTTGTTGAACATGCTATCCTTCCTCAATTGCATGCTTTTAGCCCCTTTATCAAAAATAAGATAGTTGTAGTTTTGTGGATTGGTTACTGTGTCCTCTATTCTGTACCATTGGTCCACCCGCCTGTTTTGGTACCAGTACCATGCTGTTTTTGTTACTATTGCTCTGTAGTATAGTTTGAAGTCTGGTATCGCTATACCGCCTGATTCCCACTTCCTGCTTAGTATTGTTTTTGCTATTCTGGGTCTTTTATTATTCCATATGAATTTCATGATTCTTTTATCTATTTCTACAAGATATGCTGTTGGGATTTTGATTGGCATTGCATTGAACTTATAGAGAACTTTTGGTAATATCGCCATTTTGATGATGTTAGTTCTGCCTATCCATGAGCAGTGTATGTTTTTCCATCTTCTAAGGTCTTCTTCTATGTCTTTCTTTAGGGTTCTGTAATTTTCATTGTATAAATCTTTCACCTCTTTTGTTAGGTTGATTCCCAAGTATTTTATTTTTGGGGGGCATATTGTGAATGGAGTAGTTGTCCTCATTTCCGTTTCAGAGGATTTGTCACTGATATACAGGAATGCCTTTGATTTATGCGTGTTGATCTTATATCCTGCCACTTTGCTGAATTCATTTATTAGCTCTAATAGCTTCTTTGTAGACCCTTTTGGGTCTGCTAGGTATAGAATCATATCATCTGCAAATAGTGATAATTTAAGTTCTTCTTTTCCTATTTTTATGCCTTTAATTTCTTTTGACTGTCTAATTGCTCTGGCCAGTGTTTCGAGGACTATGTTGAACAGAAGTGGTGAGAGAGGGCATCCCTGTCTTGTACCAGATCTTAGAGGGAATGCCTTCAATTTTTCTCCATTCAGAATGATGCTGGCCTGTGGCTTATCATAGATTGCTTTTACAATGTTGAGGTATGATCCTGTTATCCCTAATTTTTCTAGCGTTTTGAACATAAAGGGATGCTGTACTTTGTCGAATGCTTTTTCTGCATCTATTGAGATGATCATATGGTTCTTATTTTTAAGTCTATTGATGTGGTGGATAACATTTATTGATTTCCGTATATTGAACCAGCCTTGCATCCCAGGGATGAATCCTACTTGATCATGGTGTATAATTTTTTTGATATGTATTTGAATCCAATTCGCCAGAATTTTATTGAGGATTTTTGCGTCAAGGTTCATTAGAGATATTGGTCTGTAGTTTTCCTTCTTTGATGTGTCTTTGTCTGGTTTCGGAATCAGGGTGATGTTGGCCTCGTAGAATGAATTTGGAAGTTCTCCCTCTTTTTCTATTTCCTGAAATAGCTTGAAAAGTATTGGTGTTAGTTCCTCTTTAAAGGTTTTGTAAAACTCTGCTGTATACCCATCCGGTCCTGGGCTTTTCTTAGTTGGTAGTCTTTTGATGGTTTCTTCTATTTCCTCTATTGTTATTGGTCTGTTTAGGTTGTCTATATCCTCCTGGCTCAATCTGGGCAGATCATAGGACTCAAGGAATTTATCTATGCCTTCACTATCTTCTATTTTATTGGAGTATAAGGATTCAAAATAATTTCTGATTATCTTCTGTATTTCTGAAGTGTCTGTTGTGATATTGCCTTTTTCATCCCGTATGCTAGTAATTTGGGTTCTCTCTCTTCTTCTCTTCGTTAGCATGGCTAAGGGTCTGTCAATTTTATTTATTTTTTCAAAGAACCAGCTTTTAGTTTTGTCAATTTTTTCAATTGTTTCTTTTGTTTCAATTTCATTAATTTCAGCTCTGATTTTAATTATTTCTTGCCTTCTACTTCTTTTGCTGTTGTTTTGCTCTTCTTTTTCTAGGATTTTGAGATGAAGTATGAGATCATTTATTTGTTGGTTTTTTCTTTTTTTGAGGAATGAACTCCAAGCAATGAATTTTCCTCTTAGAACTGCTTTCAATGTGTCCCATAGATTCTGGTATGTCGTGTCTGTGTTTTCATTTAACTCTAGGAATTTTTTAATTTCCTCCTTGATGTCTTCTAAAACCCATTGATCACTCAGCAACCTATTGTTCATTCTCCAGGTGATGCTTGCTTTTTCCTTTCTTCTTTTATCTTTGATTTTCAGTTTCATTCCATTATGATCAGATAAGATGCAGGGTATTATCTCTACCCCTTTGTATTGTCTAAGAGTTGCCCTGTGACATAGTATATGGTCTATTTTTGAGAAGGTTCCATGTGCTGCTGAGAAAAAAGTGTAGCTACTTGATGTTGGGTGGTATAGTCTATATATGTCAATTAAGTCTAGGTTGTTAATTGTGTTATTGAGTTCTATAGTTTCCTTATTCAACTTTTGTTTGGAAGATCTGTCCAGTGGTGAGAGAGGTGTGTTGAAGTCTCCCATGATTATTGTATGTTGGTCTATTAGACTCTTGAACTTGAGAAGAGTTTGCTTGATGAATACAGCTGCACCATTATTTGGGGCATATATATTTATGATTGTTATGTCTTGTTGGTGTATGGTTCCCTTGAGCAGTATGAAGTGTCCTTCTATATCCCTTTTGATTAGCTTTGGCTTGAAATCTATTTTATTAGATATGAGTATGGACACTCCTGCTTGTTTCCGCGGTCCATATGAGTGATATGATTTTTCCCAACCTTTCACCTTCAGTCTATGTATATCTTTTCCTATCAAATGCGTCTCCTGTAGACAGCATATTGTTGGGTCTTGTTTTTTGATCCATTCTACTAGCCTGTGTCTCTTAATTGGTGAGTTTAAGCCATTAACATTTAGGGTTATTATTGAGATATGGTTTGTTCTTCTATCCATATTTGTTTATTGATGTTACTAAACCTGATTTGTTATCCTCTTTGACTACTTTCCCCCCTTTACTGTCCTACCTCCCATTGTTGGTTTTCAATGTTGTTTTCCATTTCCTCTTCCTGTAATGTTTTGCCAAGGATTTTTTGAAGAGATGGTTTTCTAGCTGCGAATTCTTTTAACTTTTGTTTATTGTGGAAGGTTTTAATTTCATCTTCTAACCTGAAGCTTAATTTCGCCGGATACACGATTCTTGGTTGGAGCCCATTGTCTTTCAGTGTTTGAAATATGTTATTCCAGGATCTTCTAGCTTTCAGAGTCTGTGTTGAGAGATCAGCTGTTATCCTGATTGGTTTACCCCTAAATGTAATCTGCTTTCTTTCTCTTGCAGCTTTTAAAATTCTCTCCTTATTCTGTATGTTGGACATCTTCATTATAATGTGTCTAGGTGTGGATCTCTTATGATTTTGCACATTCGGCGTCCTGTAGGCTTCTAGGATTTGGGATTCTGTCTCAATCTTCAATTCTGGGAAGTTTTCTCGTATTATTTCACTGAATAGACTGTTTATTCCTTTGGAATGGAGCTCTGTGCCTTCCTGTATCCCAATGACTCTTAAATTTGGTCTTTTGATATTGTCCCATAATTCTTGGATGTTCTGCTCATGGTTTCTTAGCAGACTTGCTGAGCTGTCTATGTTCTTTTCCAGTTGAAATACTTTGTCTTCATTGTCTGATGTTCTCTCTTCTAAGTGATCTATTCTGCTGGTAGTATTCTCAATTGAGTTTTTAAGTTAGTTTCTTGTTTCCTGCATTTCTAGAATTTCAATTTGTTTGTTTTTTATTACCTCTATCTCCCTGTGAAATTGATCTTTTACTTCCTGGATTTGTTTGTCAATGTGATCTTTCATTGTCTGATTTTGCTGTCTCATGTCTTCCTTGAGACTCCAGATCATCTGAAGCATATATATCCTGAACTCTTTATCTGATATTCCATCTGTTGCAGCTATTACCTCTTCTAAAGTTGAGTTGACCTGCATTGCTTGTGGTCCTTTCTTTCCTTGTCTTTTCATATTGCTCGCGTTTCTTTCTGCTTGGTGCAACAGTTGTGTTCTGAAATTTACCCCCTATTTATTTATGTTGCTCTTGTATACTTGAAAAGTCTCCCTTGCAGGTGCGGGCGGCGGCTGTGCCCCTACTCCAATTGGGGTGACGTGTCTACCACGCTGGCGGCTCTCTGGGCCTGTTCCGGGAGTGGAAGGCGGCTCTGCTCTGTCCCTATTCCAATTGGGGTGTCGTGACTACAATGCTGGCAGGTCGCTGGGCCTGTTCCGGGCGTGGGCGGTGGGCTTGGCTGGCGGGATTCCACCTAATGGCAGTCCCTAACCTCCCTGCTTGCTAATTAATGGCTTCTCTGAGGCGCCACGCCTTCTGTAGCTGTGGGGCAGGCCGCGCGAATCAGTTGGCCTGGATCTCCGGGGTCCTGCTGCTGGCTGTTTTGATGTTGCAAGCTGTTGGAGAGTGGTGGTGTATTCTTCAGCTTTCCCGGATGGTGGCCGCTGACTGCCTGGATGGAGTGTCTGCTGTTTTAATGTTGCACTCTGAAGGAGAGTGGCAGTGTATCCTTCAGCTTTCCCGGATGGTGGCCGCTGACTGCCTCGGCGGAGTGTCCGCTGTGGGGGATGGGACTGTACCGCTTCCTTCCCCTTCTGAGATCCCGTGCTCGGCCCAAGGGTCCGTGTGGGCTTGGCTGGTGGGATTCCACCTAATGGCCTTCCCTAACCTCCCTGCTTGCCAATCAATGGCTTCACTGAGGCGCCACGCCTTCTGTAGCCGCAGGGCAGGCCACGCGAATCAGTTGGCCTGGATCTCCGGGGCCCTGCTGCAGGCTGCTGGGATCCCTGGCACTCTATCACTTTGATTTTTTCTGCTTGCCCCTCCCCCAGCGCTGGCTAGCCAGGTTTCCTTTTGGCTGCTACTGGGAGGAGGGGTTGGAGGTCAGGTGTCTCTGGTTTCCCCCTAGTCTGTATGGAGGCTCAGCTTGATACTCCCTCTCCCGGCAAGCCTAGGAGAGATTTTATGCGAATTCCCGCTGTCTGGGGGGTGAGCTGAATGACACCGACCTGTTTTGATGTCGCACTCTGAAGGAGAGTGGCGGTGTATCCTTCAGATTTCCCGGATGGTGGCCGCTGACTGCCTCAGTTTCTGATATTTTTATACATTAAACATAAGTTCTTTCTAACACCCATTTACATTCTCGCAAAGAATTATTTTTAATTTTTGCATCCCTTGACATTTTAAAACCTGTTTTCTTACATTTTTTTAGATTTTTATGTAAATTTTAATACTGTTTTTGTTCACTAGACAACAAGCTTTAGAAAGATAATATGCATAGCGATTTGTTCTTTATGGCTTTGAATTTTAAGAATGTATTGATACATGGGCTCATCCAGGGCAGGGCTATCAGTCTAGATTCCCTAAGGGGGAAGTACGTACATTTCAGCTAGAGTTCTTGGAATCATGGTGAATGAACAGGAGGAATAATATGGTGATTTTATGAACATCGAAATAAATAATGCTTTGCACTTAGTAGATACGTAAGAAAAGTAAAAAAAAAAAAGGAAAGTTTAAATAAAAATTAGGCTTATGGTACATTAGGCTCATCATTGATTGTTTGAACTTAATGATATTAGAAATTAAGGGGGATTGGTAAAAAATGTTTCAAGTAGAACTTTTCAGACATAGAAGTTTCTACTATATGTAGGAGACATAGAAGCCACTGAATTCTGTGGTTTTCCAACAAAATATCTTAGAATAGAGTCATGAAATATCTGCTAAATGTCACTATATTACTGGAAACTATTGCATTTGTTTTTGTGCTGCTGGTAATCAAACCCAAAGTCTTGCACAAGCTGAGCAAATTCTGCACCACTTAACTACAACCATAGCTTCATAAAATATTATTGTGTAAATGTCTTTGTAAGTGAAAACCTTACAGGTTATTCTTTACTTATGCATAAATTACATATAATTAATGAAATATAATTTATTATGTCATATAATTCATTCATTATATGACTCATTGTAATAAAGATTTTTAAAGATATATGCTTAAACTGTGTAAATATGCATTATTTCATATAATTATAAATCTATCTATGTACATATATAAAAATCTATAGAAAAACAGACATAAACAAATTTTATCTCCATGGATCTGTATATATTTATTATATTTTCTAATTGTATTGTTCTTAATATTGTTCCTTATGAGTTTCTAATAACATTATATGTGATACTACCCATTTTTAAACTGGTTGTTTATTTGCTCAGTGTTTTTTTTTTAATCTTTAGTTATCAATGGACATCTGTTATTAATTTATATGTGGCACTGAAGATGAAACCCAGTACCTCATACATGGTAGAAACTCCAGTACCTTTTGCCGAGTTTTAAGAGCTCATTGTATGTATGTATGTATGTGTGTGTGTGTGTGTGTGTGTGTGTGTGTGTGTATATATATATATATATATATATATATATATATATATATATATTATTCTAGACCTTCATCATACAAATATTTGGCAAATATTTCATCCAGTTTCTTCTAATTCTTCTAATTCAGTTAGTAACATACTTCAAAATACAGAAAAGTTTTCAACAGAGTAAAAGTGTATTAACTTTCTCATTTATAGATCCTGCTTCTGGCTTTGAATGTTCATGTCAAGGACAAAGACATAGAATTTCTGCTATGTTGTCTGACATAAGCTACAAGTTTAATATTTTCTTTCAGATTAAGAATTTCACTTTTTAAATGTTGTAAGTTCTGTGTCTAATTCATTTTTTTTGCATACAGATGCCAATGAATTCATAATTCATTAAAATATTATATCTTCTCCAGTGTGTTTTTTCAGTTTATTTCTAGGTTTTCAGTTCTATGCCATTAATCTGTTTGTATACTCCTTGCCACATATCTCACCTTTTTGTTTACTGTAAGATCATAGTAAATCTCAGCATCAGATATTTCAGTCCTGTAAACTTATTCAACAGAATTGTTGACCATTCTGTATGCCTGCCTTCCCCCATATATCCTTTAGAAGACATTTTTTTTTATATTTGTGCAATAAGTTTTTATGATTTTATTGTTGTTGTGTTAAATTCATTCGTTAGAGTTGTAGATAACTAATATCTTAATGTTGAATGCTCCTTTCTATGTTTTGTAGTTGTAGGGTCCCCTAGTGTACAGGAAGTTGATTAGCCATGTAGATGACGTTCTGGGACTTATAAGTGGCATCAGAAATGAAAGACTGCAAGTTTCAGACATGTACTAGTGACAATTGTGCCAACCAGTGTCAAAAATATGTTCTTTAAAAAAAATCTACCTTTATTCTTTATTTATATGTGGTGCTGAGGATCAAACCTGGTGCCTCACATGCTAGGCAAGTGCTCTGCCACTGAGCCACAACTAGAGTCCCACAACATAAATTCTTTGATGACCAAAGGTTAGAAATTTGGTTGATTTTCTGAAATTTCACACATTTTCTTTAAGAAAAATAAATTTTCAAGGAAATTGTAGGTGAGGACCTTAAAGTGACTCCAGCTATGTGTCTGTTGACTGGTGAGAATTGTGACTCTGGAAGACAGCATTTGGTTTCTTTGCAAAAGGGATCTGAGGTGTGTGGACTTTTCTTAGCTGCCCAGAATTGCCTCACTCACTGCTTAGGAATGAGTCACAGAAGGTTACAGTGTTACAGTGGGAGTGCTCTGCAGTTTGTAAAATATATTTATCCTAACATGTCAGGAATTTAATATTTTGCTTTTTGTGAACAGTGACTATAATCATCTACTAACCTGATTTGTCTCGTTGTGGTTCCTTTCATAAAATCTTGATATCATACAATTCCCATTAGCTCAAGTATTTAACTATTTGCTATTGAAGATTCTTAATTGGTCATTTGTGTAGATGGGGTGATTGTGCTCTGATGTCAAGGTAATTCTTCCAACAAAGTAGCTATGTTTAAGTAATCAGGATCCATCCACATATGGAGTTCCCACGTGGAAAACCTGTGTGGACACTTCTGGTGTGTCTTACTGATCTCATCTTCCTTTTGCACACAGAGAGGACAGACCTATGACTCTTTTATGACTAACAATTTTATTATGTATTTCTCAAAGTTATCATTTTCCTTCGTTATATTTACTTGGTTGTATGAGTTTTAAGTAAATTATTGTCATCATTATTTTTTCATTACAATTATATTGAAAGGTCTTTTTTTCTTTTATTAACCATTTCATTGCCCAAGTCTTTTGAACACATATGTGCTGCTGTGTGGGCCTCTATTGTACCAAATGTATCCACTCGTTGAACTTCTTATAGAACTTGAAATATTTCAAGTTTGTCTTTTCACAAGGTGGAAGTATCACTTCACATGTATCCAAACATTAATATTTTATGAATATTTTACACATTGGGAATGTGTCATAGCTGATACTTGATACTAATTGTATCAGGGAGTTCAATCTATCACAGATACAAAGCAGAGAGAATAACTACCAGACTGTTTTAAAAAGCGTTTTTTAACCACTCTTTTTAAATTTTCTTGGGCACAATCACCATATGAGAATATCTTTGACAAGTCTTATTTGGATCTGGAATGTCCACCAGATTTCACATTCACTGATGGCAGAAAATTTAGGAGTTGGGCTTTTATTCACTGCTTGGATTATGGTATATATCCTTCACTTCACTCTGATATGGAATAGATATACTGTGTTTGGACTTATGTATTTTCCTCTGA